>NC_137016.1:26754026-26949695 GCF_032717465.1 Coenobita brevimanus | reverse complement strand
GACAGTGATCCAAAGTACAGTGACAGTGTTTTATAAAAGATATATTAAACAGTGGCATAACAGAAATTCGTGTAACCAGGGTACGAAGTGTACAGTGTTAAATAATCCCTCAGTCCCCTCTGCATCAAGGAACCAGGAGAGTTTTCTGTGGAACTTAGAGGTAGGGTGCGCGAGTGAGCCGAAAGGCAAGTGATGTGCTCCCCAGTGACTTGGTGACAGTGTCGAAAAGTGTCGCCATCCAGCACCCTACCTCTATTATAGTAATATCTTCGACACAGACTCCCAATCGTGCAGTGATCCAAAGTGAAACTCCCCATTTATTATCTACAAGTAACATAATAATTAATTCAAACTAACAATCACAGTGAGGTAATATTCCATATCAAGTAACAGTAAAGAATATCCACGACTGCCCTGAGCCACGTGTTAATATATATTGGATCAGTCTATGTAAACGAGTGTAATATTGTATCTCTGTTCTCCTATGTACTAAATATCACAAAGTTGTATGTACACTGTAATGAGTAGAAACTTAAGCAACAGATGTGATACGGTATACTGTCTCTTTTTATGCCCTGTTCCTTTGAGGTTAGTGCATTACATCCGGCTCTAGTAAAAGGACCCCGTTCCAGTGTCACTCGTGTTTTTACGACGAGAAGTTGCCTTAAAAACACAGCATTACACTGGTGGCAAGCGGGTGGTTCTAGATCCGAGTAACGCACGGAGGAACGCAGAAAGGGAACTTACAATGGCAGCCAAATGCTGGGTCATACATCCAATTGCCGAGGTTCAACCTGGACCAGTGCGAACAGTAGATGTATATTTAGACATGGTCAAAGTCCTCCTAGACAACTAGGGTTCGACTCAGACAGAGGAAAAGGATCGCAGTCACACTACCTAACCTGGGTAAAATAATCACTAGTGTCACTCCCAAAATCGTCCCGAGTGACTAAAATGGGATCAATTCAAACAAAATTGTGAAACAGGCGGCGCTTACACCATCTCTTAAAGGCACAGTTGTAGCCTTGTCGTGGAACTAGACGCCCTCACATACGACGGAATCCTCGATGACACCTTCATCCAGGCTAGGCGGCTCGTCATCATTGCGTACCCGGGCACAGACGCAAAAACCCGGGAACAACTCATATTCCACAAACTCCTCAGGATCCTCCCCGATTTCATTAAAAACCACTTCATAATACATGAACCGACGGGAGACCTGGATAAACAAATCAACTTAATAAGGCGCCTTCTAACCATCCACTCCTCCCCCAAACGCAACGGCATCATCAACCACTTCCCCACGGATCTCATCCCTGTAAATCCTTGGGAATTTACTCCTTGCTGCCCTGAGTGCCCAATCCACGACATTCGTGAGCAGCTAAAAACTGCCCGGGGCAGCAAAACAAACCAAGAGCGCCCACAAGCCTCCCCACCATACGCCGATCGCCCCAAGCCTCAAAGAAGAAAAGTGAAACGAGGAAGTCACAGAAGGCGCCCCCCTACTGCCCCCGCATCTCACTGTAATGACGGGGGCCACCTCACATCTCCCCCA
Organism: Coenobita brevimanus; assembly: GCF_032717465.1. Lineage (NCBI taxonomy): Eukaryota > Metazoa > Arthropoda > Malacostraca > Decapoda > Coenobitidae > Coenobita > Coenobita brevimanus. The sequence goes on along the minus strand of NC_137016.1, from coordinate 26,948,140 downwards.
GTCGATGACAGGGGAAAACGTCATCTTTCCATTTCCTCTCCTCCCACTATCTCTTCTATTTTGCCTTCCCCTAATCCTACCACTATTCCTAACCCTCCCACCTCTCACACCACTTTCTCCACTACTACCGCCTCCCCCCTTCCTATTCATCCCGAACACAAAGCCTGCCTCCCCCTTCGCAGGCCTCCTAGAACCCTTACCCCATCTTCCCCAAACCCACTTCCCAAAACTGCCTCCTCCTGTCTACTCCCTCCCACCTACCACCCCGCACCACCCACCACCACCACATCCCCGCCACTCATTTTTCCCACCTACACACCCTCTCTTTCCTCGCTCACTTCCCCCACCCCACCCTCAACCTCACCATACCCACAAACCCCTTCCCCCACGTCACCCTTGCCTGACCCACCACCACCTTCCTCCGATTCTGATCCTTCACCAACCACCCCACCTCCTCCAACCCGCCACTCTCAATCACCGCCCGCTACGCCCGCCACCAACACCTTACAACCAGAAACAAAAATTGAGAGAGTGCTATGGCGCCGCCACGACCGCCCACCTGTCAGAATCCGAGGGACCCACCACCTTCTCCGACTCCTACGCCGGACCAACCATCCATCCTCCCTCCGGCTCACTCTCAACCCCCATCAGGAGCCTAACACCTTCACCACCCACTAGGTCAGCCTCACCCAACACCTCACCCCGGCCTACCAGACTTCCACCTCCACCACCTACCACCTCCAGTCACGGGGCCGTGACTTCAACAACGCGGAAGGTGGTAAAATGCCAGCCGTGCCCGCCGCAGGACCTCCCACCTCACCACCCCCCACACCACCACCGAGCCGCCACCCCACCACCACCCCGAGAGGACACACCGGTGAGGTTAGTGACCCCGGGCAAGAGAGTCATCGGGGCATCCCGGCCCTGAGCCCCTATTCCCCGCAAGTGCCCCAACCCCAGGCGTTCAGGGAAACTGAACTACTGTGCGGGCGGGGTAGTGATCGTCAGACCAGGGGTGGGACTGAAAAGAGGTCAGTCCCAGGTAACACCGTATTGACGGTGTTGTTACACCCTCTAGGGCAGGAAGAGGCCCAAGGGCAGGAAGAGGCCCAAGGCTACGGCCAAAAGAGAGAAAGAGAGATAGACACAGGCTACGGCCTGACAGAGTGTGTAAAGGGGAAGGTGACCCCAGGCTCCGGCCTTAACACGCTGAGGAGAGAGAGTTGCATGTGTGCATCCCTCTTCAGTTGTTCTTTGGCTACGGCCAGAATACGGTCCAGGGTAGAGAGACCCTGCTACCGTACATGTAGCGCTACCCAATTACGGAAGCGGCGTCCCGGGGTCAGCCTCTTGCCGCAATGGACGGGTGAACCTGTTCATCCGTTAGTCGCTTTCCGTATGGGCAGACACTCAGTTTCGGCTGGGGCACGTACCAGGGTGGAGAATTCCCTGACGGTAGGATCTGTCCGTAATGGAGAGAGTGCGGCTCCTGAGCCCCTCACTCTGGCTTGTCTCCTACTGCGGGAGGAACACCACGTTGGCGGTACCTTGCCACGGCGGAAGGGCGACCTCAAACACCATATAGGTGTCCCCCGCACGCCGGGCAAGTTCACGGCTTCAGCCAAAGTGCACAATAGGGGAAGTAGAGCCCCGACTCAGACCTATGGACACACTCAGGGAACCACGAAAAGCGTGAGTCCCCCTTTAGCCTCTTTCTGTTCGGGGAGCCCTTCGTCGCCATCCAGGCTTCTAGGCCAGGAGGAGGCACTAGAGTGGTGGCAAGGCCCGATAATGGACTTACCGCCCACACCCGGGAGTTCTTTAGCCCTGTCGGAGCCCTGACGGCGCCTCTCCCCCTGAGCACCCGCAGTCCCAGGACGCCCAGGCCCTCCACCGCAGTCTACAACGACGGAGATCTAGGCTCCCTCACTCCCCGGAAGCAGAGGAAGCAGGCCCGACTACTCCGGCTGTTCGGCCCTAGCCCCAAGGGCCCCCGATCAGGTCGAGGACCCCAGACCACAGGGCCTCCCTGCACCCCACCAGCGCGGCCCTAGGAAGGAGCCGCCCCTCAGGTCGAGGCCCCAGACAAGGGAGCCTCCCTGACAGTAAGTACCAGTGATTTAATAACCCAGGAAACAAGGGTAAGACAGTGACAGTGATCCAAAGTACAGTGACAGTGTTTTATAAAAGATATATTAAACAGTGGCATAACAGAAATTCGTGTAACCAGGGTACGAAGTGTAAAGTGTTAAATAACTCAGTCCCCCTCTGCATCAAGGAACCAGGGAGTTTTCTGTGGAACTAGAGGTAGGTGCGCGAGCCGAAAGGCAAGTGCTGTGCCCCCGCGACTTGGTGACAGTGTCGAGTGTCGCCATCCGCACCCTACCTCTATTATAGTAATATCTTCGACACAGACTCCCAATCGCAGTGATCCAAAGTGAAACTCCCCCATTTATTATTATCTACAAGTAACATAATAATTCAAACTAACAATCACAGTGAGGTAATATTCCATTCAAGTAACAGTAAAGAATATCCACGACTGCCCTGTGCCACGTGCTAATATATATTGGATCAGTCTATGTAAACGAGTGTAATATTGTATCTCTGTTCTCCTATGTACTAAATATCGTTGTATGTACACTGTAATGAGTAGAACTTAAGCAATAGATGTGATACGGTATACTGTCTCTTTTTATGCCCTGTTCCTTTGTTAGTGCATTACATCCGGTCTAGTAAAAGGACCCCGTTCCAGTGCTCGTGTTTTTACGACGAGAAGTCGCCTTAAAAACACAGCATTACATATATATATATATATATATATATATATATATATATATATATATATATATATAACATATATAATATATAAAATATATATATATAAAATATATAATATATACATATAATGTATATATTTAATATATATAATATATATATATAATATATATATATATATATATATATATATATATATATAATATATATAATATTTACATAATATATACAATATATACATATAATATATATAATTGTATATATATAATTATATATATATATATATATATATATATATATATATATATATATATATATATATATATATATATATATATATATATATATATATATATATATATATATATATATATACTGCATGGTAGGTAAGGGCACTCACCATCCACTCACTCGATATACTGCTGCTGTTGGGTGTCTGCTCTTTCCTCTCCTCCATCCTTCTTTCCTTGTATCCTCTTCTGTCTTTCTTTCCTTCATTCTTTCCTTGTCTTTCTGCCTGCGGGTAACTTTACACTCCCTCTTCGGTCTTTCCTCTACTTTCTGCCTGTGGGTGACTACACTAAGTGACAAGCCAAATGGTTTCCCGTACACCAGGAAACCGTTTACTATGCTGGGTGATAACCATATAACCAAATTTTGGTCTCTGGTGGTTTAGTGGGTAATTATGGGGCTCCAATTGGATTGAGCCGGTGAAGTTGTATATTCAAGGGGTGGTTGGGGTTGATTGCTCATGTAGTGCCACTCAGGGATTGTTATGCTGAGTGTTTTTAGGTCGACTCCTCGCCCCAAAAACACAAGCGACAGCGGGGTCCTCTTTCCGGACCGGAAGTAAAGCACCAACAAAGGAACAGGACATAAAAACTAGGCAGTATACCTTAACACATCTATTACCTTAATTCTAAAACCGTTACAATATGATACAGAGTGATATTCAGGATATAGGATGCAGAGACACAGACTTATGTAAGGGTGACACGGGATACTCCACACAATATGATCGCATATAACAATGGCTTGTGGTTCTATAAGTGGGGGTGTTTGTCTTTCATCAAAGCCCAAAATATCTATACTCACAGTAGTAAAAGGAATACACAAGATTAAGAGTCTAGGGAAGGAGTATTACTATAAGAAAGGCAGGGTGGGGATCATGACACTCGACTTGGTTAACTAGGCGTGGCGACACTCTCCTTGAGGTTTCAGGTTTCCCGCGCACCCGACTGCCGTTCACACTGACGGGGAAACTCCTCTATTCTGGGAGGGGGACAACACTTGACTTACTATTGTGGAATTACTTTCTTTTAAGAGGCATGTGAGTTTACTGGGGATTACTAACATGTATCTGTTGACTTCCTCGGGATTGCACTATGTCACTCTGTCACTGTTCCTGTTCCTCTTTCTCGGGTATATTTAGGTCGAAGAGGCGTCACTGATCTACCCGTTTTTCCTGGGTCAATTAACTCTGTCACTCTGGTCGGGGGGGGAGGGACCTCCGAGGACTCTACCCGTGGCGGGCGACGCACTACCCGCAGGGGGAGTCACTACCCGGGTCCGTTCTGTCGGTGAGTTGCAGGGAGGCCCTCCTATCTGGGGACCTCGACCTGGGGTAGATCCTCAGCTCAGGGTCTCGTCGGTGTAGTGCAGGGAGGCCCGCCTGTCTGGGGCCTCGACCTGGAGTGGTTGCCCTCGGGACTGGGGCCAAACAGTTGGAGGAGGCGGGTCTGGCGTCGGAGGCTCTGTGGTGTGAGGAGGTCAGTGTTACTCACGCTGGTAGGCAGCTGGGCTCGCCTGGGGGTCCTGGGGCTGCGGAGGTCTGCCAGGGGACGCGCCGTCAGGGTTGGGCTGCGGCCTCGTCTCCTGCTGGTGCCTGGAGAAGACAAGAACTTCCCAGGAGGAGGAGGCAGGTCCAGACTGGAACTTTGCCTCCACTCCGGTGACACCTTCGGGGCAACTCTCCTGAGTGGTGTCCAGCTATTCCCACAGGGGAACGCTGAAGGTAGAGGGCACACGGAGACCGTGTTCTCTCTTATATACAGGGAGGGCAGCACGGAGGTGACTCTCTCTCCTGTCTCTGTCACAGCCGTGGCTCCAGGTTGCTTTACCCTGGGACCCACTTTTGGCTTTCTACTAGGGACTCTTACCCTTGGGGTGGCAGAGGGTACTGGCCCCTCGTAGCTCACTATTGGGCCTCCTGCCCTGTATGTGGCAGAGGGTATTTCTCCCTCGTGGCTCACTGTGGCAGAGGGTACTGGCCCCTCGTGGCTCACTATTGGGCCTCCTGGCCTGTTTGTGGCAGAGGGTATTTCTCCCTCGTGGCTCACTGTGGCAGAGGGTACTAGCCCCTCATGGCTCACTATTGGTGTGGCAGAGGGTGGTGTTCCCTCGTGGCTCACTGTGGCAGAGGTGGGGACACCTCATAGCTCACCAAAGGGCCTCCTGCCTTTGAGGGGTGTAATTATGGCCGTCGCCAAAAAGCTACTAGGGACTGACTTTTTATCAGTCCCACCCCACTGCTGTCGATGGTTAGCCCGCCGGTGAGGTTGTCTCGGATCCAGGCTCGCCTGGTGTCGCGGCAGTTGCGGGGAGAAGGGGCACAGGTCAGTGGTGGTTGGGTGACCTTCTTGCCCTGGGTCATTAGCCCCCCCATTGTCCCTTCCTGGGGTGGTGGTGGCCCGGTGGTAGGGTGGCGAGGTGGAAGGTCCGGCGGCGGGCATTTTACCACCGTCTTCTGTGAAAGTCACAGTAGGTGGTGGTAGTGAACGTCTTGCTGATCGGGATGAGGTGTTGCAGGAGGTTCATCCAGTGGTCGGTCATGGTGTTTGGTTCTTGGGCTGGGTTGAAAAAGAGGCGGATGAAGGATGGGCAGTTTGTGTGGCGTAGGTGGCGAAGAAGCTGGGGCGTCTGTTGGATTTTGATGGGTGGCTGGTTGTAGGGTAGCCAGTGGACTCGGGTGATCCTCATCTTGGTGGTTGGTGCCTGGTGCAAAGGCAGTAGCTGAATGCTGGCGAGTGTTGGTGGGTAGGTGCTTTTATGGGGAATGGGTCTGTGGGTGGAGGATTTCACTTTAGGGAATTGGGATTTGTGGGTTTTCCATCGTGCTTGGTGGAGAGGGAGGGTGATGGGGGAGGTGTTTGGGGGAGGGGGTGTTTGTGGTGGTGGGTGGCGGGCTGGGCGTTTACTGGGGGGTGGTGTTGGGGTGTATCTGGATGGTGGGCGTGAGAGGCGACCAGACCTGGCAGTGGTGGTGGTGAGTGTGGGTGTGGGTGGTGAGGGTGTGCGGCTGTTGGGGGGTGAGGTGGGTGGCAGTGCGGTGTGGCGGGTATAGTGGGCATGGTCGCAGGGGAGGGGGGGAGTGTTTGATGGGGTAGGTATGGGCGTGGTGCGGGTGCAGGTGGCAGGGGGTTGAGGAGTGCGGTGTGAGGAGGTAGTGGCTTGGGGCGGCGGTGGTGGAGGCGACGTTGTGTGGGGGGTGGTATGGGGATGGGTGGTAGAGAGAGGGGTGGGAGGCGGTGAGTGGGTGGTGGTGCTGGGCGGGGGTGGTGATGGGGGCGGTGGATGTGGTGAGTCAGGATCAGGTGTGATGGGGGGTGGTGTGGTTGTAGGTGACGTGCTGGGTGGGGGTGAGAAGTAGTAGGAGTAGGAGTTTGGGGGGTAATTCTCGGAAGTGTCGGTGTGGCCAGGTGGTCGGGCAGAGATGCGGGGCGCGCGGGTGTGGGGGTGGTCATTGTTGGGTGGGTGGAAGGGTCGCACGTGGCGATTCCGACACGTGCGTTGTTGGCCTTGCTGATTGATGATTACTTGATAGGGGTTGGGGACTTGGGTTATGGTGAAGCGTCCGATGAATCGGGGTGAGATCTTATTTGGGGTAGGAAGTTGTACCACGACAACGGACTGGCCAGGTTTGTAGGGGTTGGTGTGGTTGGTGTCGGGCATAAGGTCCTGTTGTGTTTGCAGGTGGTGGAGGCGGCGTTTGAGGTGGTGGAGAGGGTCTGTAGTGGAGGGCGGGGTGGGTGGCTGGAGGTGGTGGCGGAGTTGGAGGAGGAGCGGGGTTTCCCCGAATACTCGCTCGTGTGGTGTTATGCCGTCTTCTCGTGGGCACGTGTTTAGGCCCTATTGAACAATTTTGACATGAGCAGGCCAATCTTCATTCCCTGTTTGCATGATGTGAGTGCGGATCTGATTGAGGAGGGAGCGATAACTTCTTTCACAGATGCTGTTGCCTTGGGGCCAGTAGGGGGATGAGTGGGAGATGTGGAACCCGAATATTTTTGCTAATTCTTGCCAGACTTTTCCTGTGAATTCTGGTGCATTGTCGGAGTGTAAGGCCTGGGGAATGCCAAAGTATGGGAATACGTGATGGGTTAGTGCATCTGCGATGGATACTGCACTGTGATCTTTTGCGGGGAATGCTATTATGAACTTGGAATAGACGTCAACGAAGGTGATTATATATTTACATCCTGCTTTGGGCGTGAGGGGTCCGACGACGTCGAGGGAAAGTAGTTGCCAGGGTTTTGTTGCTGTTAGGTTTCCGGATGGGCCTGGTGTGCGGGTGATATCTTTTCCTAGAGCAAACGCACGGCAGGATTGTATAATGTCCTTAGCGATGGTGGTGGGGTTCGGTGTCCAATACATGTCATTGAACACTTGAGTGAGTTTCTTAGTGCCCAGGTGAATGCCACTGTTGGCATGAAGGTGCAGCATGGTGTCGTGGGCGGTGGTGGGGCTTAGGACGATGTGGCCGTTGGGGTCAAACAGGTGTTCACCATGCAGGTGGAGTTTGCTGAAAATGTTTGGCGGGATCCAGGTAGGGCGTTGCTTATCTTGCCACATTTTGATCAGGTCTGGTTCTGCTGCAATGGTGTTGATGGGTAATCATGATAGGGCGTCGGCGTTCGTGTGGAGCTTGCCTGGACGATACGATATTTCAAAGTCGTATTCCTCGAGAGTTTCTCGCCATCTTGTGAGCTGTGCGTTTGTGGTGTTGGATTGGCGCAACCACTGTAGGGACTGGTGATCAGTAATGATGATCACATGGGTGCCTGAGATGTACGAGCGGAAGTACTCGAGTGACCAGATAATTCCTAGGCATTCACGTTTGGTGGCCGCGTAATTCCTTTCCACAGAGTTTAAGGTGCGGCTGGCACAGGCGATGATGTGCTCGCGGCCATCTTGGACTTGTGCAAGGACCGCCCCTATGGCGTGGAGTGAGACATTGGTATACAGGCGGAATGGCAGGTTGTAGTCTGGGAAGGCGATGACTGAGGCGGAGGTGAGTTTGGCTTTGAGGGTGGTGAATGCATTGTTTCTGGGTTCTGTCCAGACGAAAGGTTCTCCTTTTTTTGTAAGTTTGTGCAAGGGTTTGGCGATGTTCGCAAAACCTTTCACGAAACGCCGGTAATAGGAGGTTAATCCTAGGAGGGCTCTGGTTTTGTGCACATCGCGGGGTGGGGGGATGCCAGCGATTGCACGTAGCTTGTCGGGGTCGGGAGAGATGCCCTCTGCATTGATCAGGTGTCCGAGGAAGGAGACTGATCTTTCAGCTAGAACACATTTTGTGGGTTTTACCTTGAGCACGGCCTGGTGTATATGCTTGAATACCTGTTTGAGGCGGTGGAGGTGGTCGGCCCAGGTGTGGCTGAAAACTATTACGTCATCGAGGTAAGCCAAACAGGTTTCCCAGGTGAGTCCGCTCAGCACAGATTCCATGAGGCGGGAGAATGTGGTAGGGGCGTTGCAGAGTCCGAAGGGAAGGACGTTGAATTCGTAGTGCTTCCCGTTTGATGTTGAGAAGGCGGTTTTGTGTTTGTCGTCAGGGTGGACTGGAACCTGCCAGTAGCCTGATTGCAGGTCTAGGGTAGAGAACCATGTCGATCCGTGGAGAGAGTCTAGGGAGTCGTCGATCCTGGGTAGTGGTGTAGCGTCTTTGATGGTAACGTCGTTCACTCTGCGGTAATCGACGCAGAAACGCATGGTTCCGTCCTTTTTTCGCACGAGTACTACAGGTGAGGACCATGGGCTAGTGGAGTTTGAGATGACACCGGCATCAAGCATTTCCTGGACCTGCCGGTCTTCTTCTGCCCGCTGTTTGGGTTTTTTTCGGCGAGATGGTTGGCGAATGGGAGGTCCGGTAGTATGGATCTCGTGGCTTAGATAGGTGGTATGGCCAAGAACGGTCGGGCCGGTGGAGAATAAGTCCTGAAAGTCCAGGAGTAGTTGGTGGAGGCTGTTTGATTGGGAAGGGGATAGATGTGGTGGTATGTTGGGGAGAGTGGGGTGATTAGGGGGTGGTGTTGAGCATGGTTCTGCCTCTTCTGTATCACCAATGATGAGTCCTTGAGGCCGAGTTAACGGTGTTGTGGCGAGATTCGCGATACGGATTTGGTGGGTGTGGGGGGAAGGAAGGTAGGGGAAACTAAACAGGATGATAGGGGTCCGGTGGGGATGGACGGTGAAAAAAAGGACTGATGTGCCTGAGGGTCTGGTGAGTGTGACCCACGCTTCGTGGTGAGGTGGAATGGTAATGGTGGAAGCAATAGTGGCAGGGAATGAGGGAGTTTGGGGTAGCAAGGGTGGAATGGGGGATGGGGTTGGAGGAGGATGAAGCGAGCCATTTAGTAAGGTTAGGGTGGGGTTACATGTACAGGTGGGTTGGGGAGGGTGTGTTGTAGGGTGGTGTGTGTGTGGGTGGTGTGGGGGTGGTGGTGGTGTTTTTCCTTGTTTTTTTTTTTTCCTTGTTGGTGGATGCTTGGTTAGGGTGGGCTGGACCAAAGTGGAGGCGACGCTGATAACAATCAATGGTTGCGTGGAGTTTCTGAAGGAGGTCCAGGCCGAGGTATCCATCATATTGACTACATGAAGAATCAAAAATGATGAATGGGTGGTTGGTGGAGACTCGTTGGTGGGTGGTGGTTTGTAGGGCCCGGGTTTCCCCACGGATGGGTAGGGGGCCGTCCCCTGCGTCTACGAGGTTGGCTGAAGTGGGGAGGAGTGGGCCGAATGCTGAGATGTGGCGGGAGTAAAAATGGGAGTAGAGGAAAGACCTGGCTGCTCCAGTATCCACCAGTAATCTTGCCTTGGCCCCGTTCAGCCAAATCTTGTTGTAGACTGGGGGTCTGTAGATATGTGAGGTGGCCCCCACCACCGTGGGGAGGTGCGGGGGCGGGCCTAAAAATCCATCTGCTGAGGATGGGTGAGATTGTCGTGTTCGTCGTCATCCGGTCCTTGGTAGAGCAGTGGTGGCACGTCGTCCTCCTGGGCGTCGTCGTCAAGGGAGGAGACTTTTCTACGCCCTTGTTGGGGATTTTTGCGCCTGCTCGCCTTGAGTTGCTCCCTTATGTCATGAAGGGGGCAGGTGCGACTGCAAGCCGTGAACTCCCAGGGGCTTATGGTAATTAGATTGCCTTGTTCCCTGGGGTTAGGGCGCTTCCTTTGTGGGTAAGCCCTGGGTACTGTGGGAGGCGCTCTGTAGGCGGCTGGTTAGGTGGCGGCTTGGGTTTTGGTGGGGGGTTGTGATTTATGGGAAATCGTGTTACTGCGTCAAGGGGTTGTGGTGTGGGACGAGAGGCGAGGAGACATCTGACGAGTTGCAGGTCCTGATCCATGTTTCCTGAGGGATCATAAATGGAGAAGTGCTTCCTGACTGTGCTAGGGAGAATCCTCAGCAGAGCGTTGAATGTATGGGTATCCCGAGTATTCATTTCTGCCTCGGGATAAGCGGCGCTGACGAGGCGCCGAGCCTGGACGAAAGTGTCGTCCAAGTTACCGTCGTAGGTGAGGGCGTCGAGCTGTGAAAGAGCGAACTCTGCCCATACAAGGCATAAAAGCCTGTTTCACTATTTGTGTGAACTGGTCCCATGACAGTTCTGGGACTATTTTGGGTGCGACATTGGTGATAATTTTTCCCAGGATAGGTAATGTGACCGCAATTTTCTCCTTATCCGAGTCAAACCCTATGTCTAAAAGGGGTTTGATCATATCCAAATATACATCCATGTCACATTGGTCCGGGTTGAATTTTGGTAATTGAATGTGCGGTTTGGCTGCCATTGTGCAAGTTTCCTTTTATGTTCCTCCGTGCTTTTACTCAGATCCAGAACCACCGCTTGCCACCAGTGTTATACTGAGTGTTTTTAGGTCGACTCCTCACCCTAAAAACACTAGCGACTGAGCGGGGTCCTCTTTCCGGACCGGAAGTAAAGCACCAACAAAGGAACAGGACATAAAAACTAGGCAGTATACCTTAACACATCTATTACCTTAATTCTAAAACCGTTACAATATGATACAGAGTGATATTCAGGATATAGGATGCAGAGACACAGACTTATGTAAGGGTGACACGGGATACTCAACACACAATATGATCACATATAACAATGGCTTGTGGTTCTATAAGTGGGGGTGATTGTCTTTCATCAAAGCCCAAAATATCTATACTCACAGTAGTAAAAGGAATACACAAGATTAAGAGTCTAGGGGAGGAGTATTACTATAAGAAAGGCAGGGTGCGGATCATGACACTCGACTTGGTTAACTAGGCATGGCGACACTCTCCTTGGGGTTTCAGGTTTCCCGCGCACCCGACTGCCGTTCACACTGACGGGGAAACTCCTCTATTCTGGGAGGGGGACAACACTTGACTTACTATTGTGGAATTACTTTCTTTTAAGGGGCATGTGAGTTTACTGGGGATTACTAACATGTATCTGTTGACTTCCTCGGGATTGCACTATGTCACTCTGTCACTGTTCCTGTTCCTCTTTCTTGGGTATATTTAGGTCGAAGAGGCGTCACTGATCTACCCGTTTTTCCTGGGTCAATTCACTCTGTCACTCTGGTCCGGGGGGGGGGGGACCTCCGGGGACTCTACCTGTGGCGGGCGACGCACTACCCGCAGGGGGAGTCATTACCCGGGTCCGTTCCATTGGTGAGTTGCAGGGAGGCCCTCCTATCTGGGGGCCTCGACCTAGGGTAGATCCTCAGCTCAGGGTCTCGTCGGTGTGGTGCAGGGAGGCCCGCCTGTCTGGGGCCTCGACCTGGAGTGGTTGCCCTCGGGACTGGGGCCAAACAGTTGGAGGAGGCGGGTCTGGCGTCGGAGGCTCTGTGGTGTGAGGAGGTCAGTGTTACTCACGCTGGTAGGCAGCTGGGCTCACCTGGGGGTCCTGGGGCTGCGGAGGTCTGCCAGGGGACGCACCGTCAGGGTTGGGCTGCGGCCTCGTCTCCTGCTGGTGCCTGGAGAAGACAAGAATTTCCCAGGAGTAGGAGGCAGGTCCAGACTGGGACTTTGCCTCCGCTCCGGTGACACCTTCGGGGCAACTCTCCTGAGTGGTGTCCAGCTATTCCCACAGGGGAACGCTGAAGGTAAAGGGCACACGGAGACCATGTTCTCTCTTATATACAGGGAGGGCAGCACGGAGGTGGCTCTCTCTCCTGTCTCTGACACAGCCATGGCTCCAGGTTGCTTTACCCTGGGACCCACTTTTGGCTTTCTACTAGGGACTCTTACCCTTGGGGTGGCAGAGGGTACTGGCCCCTCGTAGCTCACTATTGGGCCTCCTGCCCTGTATGTGGCAGAGGGTATTTCTCCCTCGTGGCTCACTGTGGCAGAGGGTACTGGCCCCTCGTGGCTCACTATTGGGTGTGTGGCAGAGGGTGGTGTTCCCTCGTGGCTCACTGTGGCAGAGGGTACTGGCCCCTTGTGGCTCATTATTGGGCCTCCTGCCCTGTTTGTAGCAGAGGGTATTTCTCCCTCGTGGCTCACTGTGGCAGAGGGGACTGGCCCCTCGTGGCTCACTATTGGGTGTGTGGCAGAGGGTGCTGTTCCCTCGTGGCTCATTGTGGCAGAGGGTACTGGCCCCTTGTGGCTCACTATTGGGCCTCCTGCCCTGTTTCTGGCAAAGGGTATTTCTCCCTCGTGGCTCACTGTGGCAGAGGGGACTGGCCCCTCATGGCTCACTATTGGGTGTGTGGCAAAGGGTGGTGTTCCCTCGTGGCTCACTGTGGCAGAGGGTACTGGCCCCTCGTGGCTCACTATTAGGTGTGTGGCAAAGGGTGGTGTTCCCTCGTGGCTCACTGTGGCAGAGGGTACTGGCCCCTCGTGGCTCACTATTGGGTGTGTGGCAAAGGGTGGTGTTCCCTCGTGGCTCACTGTGGCAGAGGGTACTGGCCCCTTGTGGCTCACTATTGGGCCTCCTGGCCTGTTTGTGGCAGAGGGTATTTCTCCCTCGTGGCTCACTATGGCAGAGGGTACTAGCCCCTCGTGGCTCACTATTGGTGTGGCAGAGGGTGGTGTTCCCTCGTGGCTCACTGTGGCAGAGGTGGGGACACCTCGTGGCTCACCAAAGCGCCTCCTGCCCTTGAGGGGTGTAACTATGGCCGTCGCCATAAAGCTACTAGGGACTGACTTTTTATCAGTCCCACCCCACTGCTGTCGATGGTTAGCCCGCCGGTGAGGTTGTCTCGGATCCAGGTTCACCTGGCGTCGGGGCAGTTGCGGGGAGAAGGGGCACAGGTCAGTGGTGGTTGGGTGACCCTCTTGCCCTGGGTCATTAGCCCCCCTGTTGTCCCTTCCTAGGGTGGTGGGGTGGTGGTGCCCCGGTGGTGTGGTGGGGGGTGGCGGGGTAGAAGGTCTGGCGGTGGGCATTTTAGGGATGAGTGAGACTGGTCACTCATCTTAACTGTCAGGACCAACTGCCTAGCCCCGGGCTTCTACGCTCCTCATGGAGCAATGGTTGGATGATGGATGGATACACACACACACACACACACACACACACACACACTGTTTCGTTGGATGCAAGATTTTCTCATAAGAGAAATGAGGACAGTACTAAGGGGAAACTACTCATGGAAAGAAGTGACTAGTGGAGTACCACAGGGTTCAGTGCTGGCACCAATCATGTTTTTAGTGTACATAAATGATACAGACAGTAACATTGGAAATGAAAGCTATATAAATATGTTTGCAGATGATGCAAAAATACAAAGGAGAATTACTAACACAGACTCTTGTAAAGAGCTACAAGAAGAATTAAATAAACTTCATGAATGGAGTAATACATGGCAAATGGAATTCAATGTGGACAAGTGTCATGTAATCAAGTTTGGTAAAAGTCGAAAAAGACCTGATTGGGATTATACGTTAGGAAATAAAACCCTACACACATTAGAGAGAAGGACCTTGGTGTGATTATCAATAACAGACTATCTCCGGCTGACCACATCAGTGAGAAGGTACAGAACATGTATACACTGCTTGCAAAATGAGAACAGCATTCACATACATAAATGAAGACATGCTAAGAAGGATAATAACATCATTCATTAGACCAACCCTGGAGTATGCATCAGTAGTCTGGAGTCCTTATCTCTAGAAACACATAGACAAGATTGAAAAAGTTCAATGGGCCGCTACAAGATGGATACCAAGCTTAAGGGATCTAAGCTACGAAGAAAGACTAAATAAACTGAATCTACCACCACTACAGGAGAGAAGGAAAAGAGGTGACATGATAATGCTATATAAATGCATATTAGGGAAGGAGAAAATAGACATAAATGATTACTTAACATATGGGGAAGCATCAGCAAGAGGACACTGCAAAAAACTGCATAAGAAGAGAGGTGATAAAGACGTAAGGAAATTCAGTTTCCCAAACAGAGCAATTGATCAGTGGAATGCACTACCGAATGAAATAGTGTGTGCCAAAACAATTCACAAATTTAAGGATATGTACGATAAATATGGTTTAAGACATGGGACAGTACGAGCTTGACTCATTCCTGTAAAGATACAGTTAGGTAAGAACAATTAGGTATGAACACACACACACACACACACACACACACATATTTGGGGTGGGGGTTCAACTCTGGGCATATGCATCACAGCCTGCTCCCAAGGTCTACATATCATACATCTCTACGTAACCACTTCGGCGCTAACACCCACTTCTCATACGGGACTGGTATATTGGTATTAGCGGGAGTATTTTTAACTTATAGGCGGGTCTTCTGGTAGATCAGTAAAGTCTGATTTTTATGAAATTCAAATCCTTAAACTTCCCTGCCCCAGCGGGGAACTGAAACCTGCATCTGGTAGGACTGCAGGCCACCTCTGCTGAATGAGCCACCGCCTCCCCCTACACTTTAAGTTTTGGGCTGGGGTGTATCACTTGTGTAACAAAGCGTTGTTCCTTGCCTTTGTGGATCTGTTGCCCTTCAGGACCTCTAAAACATGGCTCCAGTGTGTATAGTACAGCTGCCCACCCATATCAGGTGTGGTAGGACTGCAGGCCACCTCTGCTGAATGAGCCACCGTCTCCCCCTACACTTTAAGTTTTGGGCTGGGGTGTATCACTTGTGTAACAAAGCGTTGTTCCTTGCCTTTGTAGATCTGTTGCCCTTCAGGACCTCTAAAACATGGCTCCAGTGTGTATAGTACAGCTGCCCACCCATATCAGGTGTGGCCATTATCATACATAAATACATGCATCATTTCGATGTAACCATCCACCCGTAATTATCATACATAAATACATGCATCATTTCAATGTAACCATCCATCCGTAAATCCAGTCCTTTATCACCTGTCACAAGAACCACACCATACTACTCATTCCAGAAATCTAAAGGGGGAACGAATAGTCTCACTAGACTGGCATTACTTGAATAATTAACCCTATCCACCCCTAGGATTCAACCTCGTTATGACATCACGCGACTGGTGCCTGAACCCACTAGACCACCATGCATATAATAGTTTTATGGTTATCAGTGCAGTAATTGGTTTTGTGGGCTTCAAGAAACCATTTGCTTTGCCATCACTGTATGCCACCTGGATCGAATTAACACTATAGTGAATGAGTGATTAAGGGTCACCCCTGCTTCCCATATTCCCCATTAAATCCATCAGTGAATCTTAGATTGGGAACAGTAGTAAAAAATACTGTTAAGGAACAAAAGACACTGATGATAGGATGAGGTTTGATTGTAGGAAAAGTATGGTGAGTACAGTGTTGTACAGAAAGGAGAGGAATGCTGTTGGCAGGGGGGGGGGGGGGAGAGGCAGAGTAGTGAGAAGAGGTGAAGTATTGAATCTGCAGGCCAATGATGATCTAATGTGTGTAGTAAATGGTATGGGAGATGATGATATTGAAGTTTTGGGAGGGGACTTAAATGGTCATGTAGGTAAGGCAGCACAAGGATATGAAGGAGTATATAATTATGGTACAGGAAATGAGGAAGGAGAAAGGATACTCGAGTTTGAGGAGACAATGAACATGACTGTGCAAGACATATTTAAGGAAAAGAGAGAGTTGGTGTATTACATATGAGTCTGGGGGAAATAGCAGCCAGACAGACTATTTCATGATCAGGAGGGCTGATAGGAGGTTAGTGAGGGATGGTAATATTATAGGAAGCAAGAAGTGTGTGCTGCAACACAAGTTACTGATATGTGACATGGTGCATAAGCAGTGCGTGTTGAAAAAGAGAACCTATGCACCTAGGAGGAAAGTATGGAAGTTGATAGACCAAGGGATGCCTTCTATAGCGAGATGGGTAGAGTGGTGGCTGAACAGGGAGACGTTGACAGAAGTGCCAATGAACAGTACAGAGCCCTCAAGAAAAACCTCTTGAGAGTTACTGATTCAGTGTGTGGATGGACAAGAGGCCCCCACAAGAGAGAGTACCTTGGTGGTGGGATAAGAGCGTAGAAGCTGCAGGTAAGGAGAAAATAATGCTTTTCCAGGAATGGAAGCATGGTAACAAAGCTAAGGGCTTGGTGAGAGGTTTACAGGGCGAAGTCTAGGTCACAAAGACTTTTACTTAAAACCTAAATAGTGTGGATAGGAAGAATATGATATTTAAGGTGACAGATCAGATGAAGAGGGAGAATAGGGACATCATAGATGAGCAGTGTGTGAAGAATGAAAAATAGTGGTGAACTGTGGGGACATTATACATGCCTGGAGAAAGCACTACAACTGGTTGTTGAATGAGGAATTTGGCTAGAACAGGAGAGGTCTGGAGCCTTGGCCCTTGATTGGCACTGCCACTGTGAGATGGGCTATAGACAGGATGCAGGTGGGGAAGGCAGGAGGTGTGTCTGGCTTGACTGCTGAAATGTTGAAAGCCTCAGGAGATATAGGAGTTGGGTTAGTCACTGATCTGATAAATACAATTATATATGAGTGTTGTCCCAGTTGACCGAAGAGTTTAACTAAATTTGTACAAGGAGAAGGGTGATGCCCTGGAATGAGGAAATGATAGAGGCATAAAGCTTTCAGACCAAATAATGAAGGTAATGGAGATAGTTCTAGATGGCACTGGGTAAGATTAGGGAAAGAGTGAATACTGATGAGATGTAGTTTGGGTTTATGCCATACAAAGGAACCACTGATACCATATTCATTGTTCGACAGCTTCAGGATAAATATAGAGGAAAGAAAACTGTACTTTGTTTCTGTTGATTTGGAGACAGCCTTTGACAGTCCCATGGGAGAGGGTGAAGTGGGCAATGAGAAGCTTGGGATCGAGGAGTGGCTGGTTAGGGTCATTATGGCCATGTACAGTGCGTGGGTGCTCTCACCCAAGTAAGGGTGAATGGAGATTTGAGTGATGAGTTTTCTGTTAATGCTGGTGTACATCAGGGGTCAGTCTTGCACCCCTTCATGTTTATTATGGTACTTGAAGCCCTTTCACATGACTTCAGAAATGGACTCCCATGGGAGACGTTGTATGCTGATGATTTGGTGTTGATTGAAGAGAATGATGGGAGGCAGAGGAAGTATTTAGGAGCTGGAGAGATTATATGGGACACAAGGGCTTAAGAGTAAATGCAGATTGAGAGGCCTGCCCGCACGGGAGACCCAGGGAGGGGTGTCACAACATCCACCCCCGGGAGTACCCACGGCCCCACATCCACCCCAGGAGGAGACCACAGAGAGGTGTACAGAGAGAGCGACAGGCTCGAGCGAGATGGGTCTAGGTACCCCACGACCCTGTGCCCCTCTTGCTCTCAACACGGCCACCAGCAGGGAAGCAGTCCTGGCCAACTACATCTCAGTCGGGCCAGCCCTCGCCAGGATTGGGTGGGACTTATCTCCAGACAGTCCCAAGCAGCACCATGGTGACAGCCACTGTATGCACCAGGGAAGGGACAGCCACAGTATGCCCTTCAGCTGTTGCCCCCTGCAGTCCCGCAGTGACGGCCCCTGTACGCACTGGGCAGGATATGACTGACACTGTATGCACATAGGCTGCAGCCAGTCCTGGAGCCAGCCCCACGGTGACAGCCACTGTACGCACCGGGCAGGATGTGATGGCCACTGTACGCACGTCGGCTGGTAAGCCAGGCAGAGGCAGAACGGCCGTGACGGCCACTGTACGCACCAGGGAAGGGACGGCCACTGTAAGTCCTTCATCTGCCACCTCCTCAGGGAACAGCACTGCGACTATGGTCACTGTATGCACCGGGGAAGGGACGGCCACTGTATGCCCTTCAGCTGTTGTTTCTAGGGTTCGTGGAACCATGGTGATGGCCACTGTATGCACCGGGGAAGGGACGGCCACTGTACGCCCTTCATCCACAGCCCCTGAGACCACCCTTTTGGAGACGTCCCTGGCTTGGCCTACCACCCATCCAGAGGCTGAGTGGGACGTCTCTCTCTCTCTCTCTCTCTTCACAAGTGAAGCCCCTCAGAGGAGTTGCAGCTCAAGGAGCTGTGGCAAGGGCCTCTCCCAGACCTGGGGATCCACACCCTACAGGATGCCCCTGGACGACGCCCGATGCTGACAGAAGCCACGAAGAAGAAACACCACAGGCAGCTCCTGATAGCAGTCCGGCCCAGTGGAGACCGCAACCCTCAGCCCTCCAGGGACACCCCCAGGACCCTGGGGCAGGACCTCCCGAGCCCCACCCCCAGAATACCCTCCGCCAGGCACTGATGCAGACAGGCGTGCCTGTTGGCCCTATTTGGTCCTAATCCCGAGGGCCACACAACAGGTCGAGGCCCCACAAGGAAAGGGCCTCCCTGTACACCGACCAGCAGCCCCACAGGGCTCTTGTTTGGCGAGCCACAGCTCGCAAATGCGATTATTTTTTCCCTTCAGCGAACACATTTAAATGCAAGTCGCCTTTTGATGAGGAGAAAATACATCCACTTCAAAACCCAGTAAACTACAAAATAAGTAAATCTCACGTAAATGAACAAAAATGCACATTGTGATCAATTATTAAGTCTTTCCTCGTCGCCACTGTGAATGTTTAAAATCTCATTACATGATTCTAATCACCACAATGTATAAATATATATTTATTGCTTGTAACATATTTTGGCTCGTAGTCAGTTTGGCTACTAAAAATTTACTTGGCTCGTAAATCTGAAACCTTAGGAGCCAAATGGCTTGCAACCATCGGCAGTTGGTAAGAGCCCTGCCCCACCCGGACAACCTTGCCCCTGGCGGTAGTTCCATGCCTCCTGATGGGGGGCATGCCTGATGACCTGCCTCCCACGCCTGGGGACCACCTGTAATCCACCCAGGCCCAGCAGCCCAGGAAGAATCGGATAGCGTGTTCCCCTGTGCCCTGTGTTATGTGTAAGGTGAAACCTAACAGTGCCCCTAGCTACCTGGACATATAATACTGTGTGTACCCAGGCCTTACAGTGTCTACATCTACCTGGCCATACACTATTGTGTACATCCAGGCCTGACAGTGTCCATATCCACCGGGCCATATACTATTATGTGTATCCAGGCCTAACAGTGTCTGTACCTACCTGGCCATATACTAATGTGCATATCCAGGCCCAACAGTGTCCAGATCCACCGAGCCATATATTATTGTGTGTATCAGAGCCTAACAGCGTTCACTTCCACATGGTCATATGTTATTGCAATATCAAGTATAGCATTGTGTATAACTAGGCCTGACAGTGTCCATATCCACCTGGCCATCTATTACTGTGCATATCGAAGCCTGACAGTGTCCATACCAACTTGGCTGTATATTACTGTGTGTAGTAAAAGCCTGACTGTATCCATACCTTTGTGTACAGTATATATTTGTAGTATATCGTTAAGGTGAAGAATTAAGGCAGTATCCAGTATGTGTAAGGTTGGTCTGCTGAGCTTTTATGCCCTGTTCCTCTTGTAGTGTATTCAAGTTCCGGTCTCCAAAGAGAACCCCGCTCAGTAGCTACTGTTCTTAGGACGAGAAGTCGACCTAAAAACACCTAGCATAACACAGATAAAACAAAAGTGCTAGCATCTAAGGCTGATGGCAGTACTGTCAAAGAAGAGGGAGAGTGGCCATGTGCGATTTGCCTCAAGGGCGTGGGAAGTAGTTCCATCCTGTGCAGTGTTTGTGATAAGTGGGTGCATAAGAGATGTAGTGGTATTACAGTCAGTCTGAGATAACACTAATTTCATGTGTGCGGTGTATCAGGGAGAGCTTGTGGAGACTGCCAGGTGTGAAAGGATGCTCACAGACATCAGCAAAACTCTGCACTAGTCTACCAAGTTCTTGTCTGGTATTTGCAATTAGTACTGCATCATCAGCATACAACAAATTTGAGATATTCCATCCATCACCATTCATTACCAATGACATCACCCTCTCCATTACTCATGTTTTTACTTCTCACATCATCTCATCTATATAAATATTGAACAACCATGGGGATATAACACACCCTTGTCACATGCCCCCACCAATTGTGAACCATTCACTTAGATGCCCAATTACCCTTACACATGCCTCACTACCATCATAAAAACTCTTGATGGCACCTGGCAGCTTACTATCTACACCGTACATGTGCAAAACCTTCCACAATCCTTCTATGTCTACTTCGTCATATGCCTTTACCAGATCCATAAATGCCATAAACACTTTATAGTCCTCACAAGGCTTCTCTGCTATCTGTCTCCCTGCAATTATTTGGTCCACGCATCCTCTGCCACCTCCTGAAGCCACCCTCTTCATCATTCACTAGGACTTCTGATATCTCTCTTACTTTATAATAATTCTTCCATATACCTTCCCTACCACACTCAATAAACTTATGCCATGATAATTCTTGCACTCACTTTGCTCACATTTAATACTGTACAGGGGTACAATCACAGCCTATTCCCACTCTGCCGGCACAGTTTCACTCATCCATGCCTTCTTACGCATCTCCAACAAGCACTTCATTCCGCTCTCTCCACTACACTTAATCATCACTGCATACACCTGCATAGTAATAATTCTCTGACCTTCAACATGTGCAGACTGTCCTGATGTTGACAACCCACCATTGTTGTTGCTGGTGTGGCCTCAGGCTCATCTGACTGTGATCCTAGTGGACTGCAGGGCAAAGTTACCCTTTTCCCACAGTCCACCATCCCCTTCTTGAAGGTCAGTCAGGGGAACTGAAGATGTTTGTACAGCACATTACAACCAGGAAGTGGAGCCACCTGGTTATACTGGTGCCACTGTAAGAAGGCATCCCTCTCCAGCACCAACCCATCCGTTACAAATACAGTACCTCCCAATAGCATGTTCTAACAAGTTCAATACAGCTTATTGGAGACCTGTGGCATACATATAACTGGTGAGATTCCAAATAATGCAGCTTTAAAATGCAACACTTGGTATACTAAAAAAGCAAAACCACTTACCAATATACATTCAGGATAAGAAAATTTATGAAGATCTTGTATAGTCATCCTATTTAAATTTCCATGTTTACACTGGGCCTGCAAGTCTAAAAAACACTTTGATTTCTATTGGGAGATGACTTGTGGTTAAAGGATGCTGTAGGAGATGTAAGGCTGCTTACAGTTGATGTGCTAGATACAGGGGCAGATGCATTCAACACCAATGTGGTAAAGACAAGGTGTGATGCAAAAGCTTCCAGATTATCTGCCTTGACTCCAAAAACAGCTGTAGCACAAATGCAGGCTGCGAAAACTGCTCTATCATCGTAAGGTGTGCATGTGTGTTGTGTGTGTTCTTACCTTACCTAATTGTTCTTACCTAATTGTATCTTTACAGGAATGAGTCAAGCTCGTACTGTCCCGTGTCTTAGACCATATTTATCGTACATATCCTTAAATTTGTGAATTGTTTTGGCACACACTATTTCATTCGGTAGTGCATTCCATTGATCAATTGCTCTGTTTGGGAAACTGAATTTCCTTACGTCTTTATCACCTCTCTTCTTATGCAGTTTTTTGTGGTGTCCTCTTGCTGATGCTTCTCCATATGTTAAGTAATCATTTATGTCTATTTTCTCCTTTCCTGATATGCACTTATATAGCATTATCATGTCACCTCTTTTCCTTCTCTCCTGTAGTGCTGGTAGATTCAGTTTATTTAGTCTTTCTTCGTAGCTTAGGTCCCTTAAGCTTGGTATCCATCTTGTAGTGGCCCTTTGAACTTTTTCGATCTTGTCTATATGCTTTTTGAGATCTTGTCTATATGCTTTTTGAGATGAGGACTCCAGACTACTGATGCATATTCCAGGGTTGGTCTAATGAATGATGTTATTATCCTTCTTAGCATGTCTTCATTTATGTATGTGAATGCTATTCTCATATTTGCAAGCAGTGTATACATGTTCCGTACCTTCTCGCTGATGTGGTCAGCCGGAGATAGTCTGTTATTGATAATCACACCTAGGTCTTTCTCTCTTTCTGATGTGTATAGGGTTTTATTTCCTAACTTATAATCCCAATCAGGTCTTTTTCCACTTTTACCAAACTTGATTACATGACACCTGTCCACATTGAATTCCATTTGCCATGTACTACACCATTCATGAAGTTTATTTAATTCTTCTTGTAGCTCCCTACAAGAGTCTGTGTTAGTAATTCTCCTTTGTATTTTTGCATCATCTGCAAACATATTCAGATAGCTCTCATTTCCAGTGTTACTATTTATATCATTTATATACACTAAAAACATGATTGGTGCCAGCACTGAACCCTGTGGTACTCCACTAGTTACGTCTTTCCATGATGAGTAGTTTCCTCTTAGTACTGTCCTCATTTCTCTTTTTATGAGAAAGTCTTGCATCCAACAAAACAGTTTGCCTCGAATTCCTCCTTGATGGTACAGTTTCCATAAAAGTCTTTGGTGTGGTACTGTGTCAAAAGCTTTCTTGAAATCTAAATAGATACTGTCCACCCATCCTTCCCTTTCCTGTATTGTGTTTGTTACTCTGTCATAGTAGCTCAACAGATTAGTAACACATGATTTTCCTTTTCTGAAACTAAACTGTCTGTTATCATACTGTGTTCTTCTAGATGATTTACCCAAGCTTTTCTTATAAGTTTTTCTAATACCTTGCTTACAACACTGGTCAGTGATACTGGTCGGTAGTTGAGTGGATTTTGTCTATTTCCTTTCTTGAATAAGGGGACAATATTTGCTTTTTTCCAAATATCAGGTAGTTTACCTTGACTCAAGGATTTCTTGAAAATTATAAATAATGGTTTACTTAACTCCTTTGCACATTCTCGTAATACCCAACATGAAATTTCATCAGGACCACTTGCTTTTCCTTTGTCTAATCTACTTAACTCCTCCTGTATTACTTTTTCTGCTATTTGTATATCTGGTAGTATGTGTGGACATGCATGTTCCACATAGTCCCTCTCAAAATTTTTTTCTTCTGTAAAAACTAATTGGAAATTCTTATTTAGTGCTTCACAAATATCTTTCTCTTGTGTATAAGTGATTCCCTCGTCCGTAATGGATTGTATTACAGTATATCTTTTACTTTGGTTTTGCTTCTGATATAGCTGTAAAACAGCTTTGGTTGATCACTACTTTTCTTTATTATATCCTCCTCAAACTGTTTTTGGGCTTCCCTCCTTATTCTTGTATAGTCGTTTCTTGCCTGTTTGTAATTATTATATGCCCTTTCACTATTGTGTCTTCTGTATCTATTCCACAACAAATCTCTTCTTTCTTTTGATTTTTTACGTTCTGTATTGAACCATTTCTGTATTTTCTTATCTGCTTCTTTGTGCTGTGGGATGTACTTCTGGACTCCTATTTCATAAAATTCACAAAATTTTTTATATACAGCATTTAAATCTTGTCCTCTAAGCTCATTTTCCCAATCAACTTCTAAGAAATACTTCTTTAGGTCTTGATAATTTCCCTTTTCATAGTTTAGACTCTTTTTGTAACTGTCATTGCTGTTTACTATGTCATATGCTATCCTGAGGTTATAATTTAGTACTGCACGACCACTTTTGCCGAGTGGAGGGTGATATATTAAACTGTCAATATCATTTTCTTGCCTAGTAAATATTAGATCTAGCACTGAAGGTACATCGTCCTCTTTTTCTGGTGGTTTCCCTCACATGTTGCGTTAAGAAAAACTCTTGTATGAGATCCAGGACCTTTTGGTCCCAACAGCTTTCTTGGCTATTTATATCTAGAGTATTCCAAATTATATTTGTATTGAAGTCCCCAGTTAGTATAATTCTTTCCGATTTCTCTTCCATTTTATGTAGCAATGATCTTATACTCTGAATTGTACTCTCTGCCAGGTCCTCATACTCGTCTCTTTCCCATGTGTTTGATCTGGGTGGCATGTACAAATTGGCTACAATTACTTTACCTTCAGATGTGTCAATCTCTACTGCAATCAGTTCTACTTGTCATTGTATATCTAGTTTTATTTCCTTGACTTTCAGATTTTTCTTAGTTAATATTACAATTCCTCCTCCTTTTTTTAAATTTCTGTCTCTTCTCCATATATTGTATTCCTCTAGGTTTAGTATGTCATTGGATATCCTTGGTGTTAATTTTCTTTCAGTAAGGCATATTATTTGTGGTTCATTTTCTCTGACATAATCATTCATCTCTAGTAATTTAGATACCATTCCATCCACATTTGAGTACATCAACTTTATCATCTTGTTTATATACTTGTCATGAGATGGTTCTACTACCTTCCTCCTTTTTCTTCCATCCTGTTTGTGTACCACTTTCGTACCTGCAATCCTATTACTTTGTAAAAAAATTTCTTCTTCTCCTCTTCTGATCTTCCCTCAGTTTTTGTTTTTGCTTCCTCCCTTTTCTCTATCAGTAATTCCAGTTCCTCTAGTGTTAGGCATCTTTTTATCCATACATTTTTGAACTCCTCTTTTTCCATAAGATTCTTTGCATTTTTTAGTATCTCTTTCACAGTGTTTACACTCTGGAAAGTCACCTTTAGAGGTCTTGTCTTGCTTTTCTTGTATTTCCCTAACCTTTTGTGTTCCTCTATGTCTTTACTACAGATTTCCTCTGATACTTCTTTCAGTAAGCTCATTTCCCAACTCCTTTTTGTCTCTTGTGATCTTGTTTTTAACTTCTTCCTCTTCTATACCAGTGATTACTATTGATTTGTTTATCTCTGCTGAATCTCTGACTAACTTTTGTTTTGGATTATTCTTTTCATTTCCTTTTTAATGCTTTTTTCCTCCACCCTTGTTTCTAAGTCTTTCTTTACTTTCACCATTTCAACATACGTGGTTTCTACATCATTTTTGTAGCTTTGCACAGCTTCATTCACCTGTGTTATCTTCTCAATATCACTGCTCTGGTCCATAAGACTGCTTGCTTGCCTAATTGTCTCTGTGTCATTTTTGAACTCTTCCATAACACTCTCGTGATTGACTACTGTACTTGCCATTTCACTCACTTTCTTCCTAAGCGTACTCAATTCCACTGTTAGTTCACTGATGGTTGTGTCTTTCTTATTGGCCTCCCTTCCTAGTTTTTCTATCTCCTCCTTTTGCAAGTGCATTTGCTTCTTTATTTCATCAATTTCATTTTTGAAAGCCATTTCTAGTTTGTGTACACGTTCAACCAGTCTATTGTAAGTCTCCACTTCAACCAGTTCTTGGTAGAAATCATCATTTTGCTTTTTACTTTTATCCCTTTTCTTTTCCAAATTTGTTTTACTGAAGTATGTAAAAATTTTGCAATACTAAAAGAACAAAGTATGTACTTACAGAGTATGTACACTTTCCTCAGTTGCTGTAGTCTAAACAAACCCAGCTGACTCAGTGCATTTTTTTTTCCTCGTGGTTCTTTGTTCTGTTGAACCAGTCTTGTTTAAACTTATTACTTTTTTCCCTTTTAATAATGAAAAATCATTTAGTCTAACCTGGTACAGAGCTTGACTCATTCAAAGATACTAATTTTGGTAATGCCACTGGCCGTGTTGTTTCGGTACGGAGCGCCGATGTCGCACGTCTACCTCCGATGACTCCCTCTGTGTGTGTGTGTGTGTGTGTGTGTGTGTGTGTGTGTGTGTGTGTGATTATATATATATATTTATATATATATATATATATATATATATACCCCCTGGGGGTAGGAGGGTTTTCAAGAATACTCCCTCAGTATCCCTGCTTGTCATACGAGGCGACTAAAAGGGTTGGCGGAGGGTTAGTGCCCCTCCCCAGAAAACAGCTAACTAAACAGATGAGCAAGAAGCCTTGGACAAGGACTGACCAAAAGATGACAACCAAGGACCGGACAATGGACATGGTACGGATTGCAACATGGAATGTAAGGGGTGCGAATGATGAGGTGAAAGAGAGAGAGATTGTCCAGGTGCTTGAGGGTGAGAAAGTGGATGTATGTGGAGAAACTGAAACTAAATGGAGAGGTGAGTGTGAGAGAATGAGAGTATGGATGGGGTATATGTGCAGGAGTAGGTGAGAATGTGAGGACAAAAGAAGGAGTGTGTACAGTATTGTTGTGAGTAAAAGATGGAAGAAGAACATAAGAGAGTATGGATCAATTGGGTCAAGGATTGTGTGGGTAAGATTGAAAGTTGGAGTACAAATGTGGGCGATTGTGTGCGTGTATGCACCAACGCAAGATCGTGCAAGAGGAGTGAGAGAAGAGTTCTGGACAAATGTGGAAGTGTGCATGGAAAAGTTTGGAAGGAATGAGAGAGTGTTTTTGATCGGTGATATGAATAATAAAGTAGGGAATGTGAAGGTAGATGGAATAGTTGATGACTGGGGTGTGCCTGCTGAGATAGATGAGAATGGCAGTGCGTTAGTGGACATTTGTCCCGGGAGAGGGTTGGTGATACACAGGTATACATGGCGAGTGATGAGAAGGGTGGGTGGTGAACTGAATGAAAGGAAGGCAATGATTGATTATGTGTGTGTGGATGAAAGGATGTGAAGATGTGTAATGGATTCAAGAGCTTATAGAGGTTGGGGGAGTGGACTTTCTGACCACTACTTGGTGGTGGCCAGAATCAAGATCCAAGTAAGATGGAGAAATAAAAGATGGGAAGGACGGGAGGAAGGAGTGGTTGCAAGGTGAGCGGAATGGTTACAAGAGAATGAGAAAAAAGCAGAACATAAGAGAGAAGTGGAGGAACAATTGAGTAAATATAAATTGGAGCAGATGGGGGATGTGGAGGTTGTGTGCAAGATGTTCACAGAAGAAATATGTGCAGCATGTGAGGTGGTGTGTGGGGTGAAGAGAAGACGGAAGGGGGTGCAAGGAACAGCAAGGTGGAATGAAGAGGTGAGACAGGCTGAGGCACAAAGAAAAAAGCATACAATGAATGGATGAGAAATAGGGGCGTGGAAGAAGTTGAGAGGCGGAAGAAAGAGTTATATGTAGAAAGGAAGAGCGAGGTGAAAAAATTAGTAAGAGTAAAAAGAGAATGAATGAGGAATTTGGAAGGAATTTGAGTGTAAAGTGGAGGGACTGTAAGAAAATGTTCTGGAAAGAGGTGAAGAGAGTAAGACAGGGTGGCAGTGAAGTTGGTATGGGAGTGAAAGATAAAAATGGTAGATTACTATGGTCCTTTCGCAGCAAGAAGTCCGTTCAGGGTGTGGCAGAAGTCGGAATTCCCCCGAGTGCGACGTTGCCAATTTGACCACCAATTATCGGATTATCACTCTCCCTACCTACCCCCATCACACCTGTTTCTCTCTCTCTCTCTATTTATATATATATATATTGTTACATAGCCTATGATTTCATCATCCTTTGTGTAATTTTAACGCACAGTTGCTGCATGTTTGATCACGAGCGTGTTCTGCCTCAGTCCCCCCCCTCTACCGTTATAGTAGAGTAAGTCGTTCTCTCTGTTATCCAGAGTGGGATTTTCAGCTCTTTGTCCCCATGGCTTCATTTGCGCGTCCTTCTTACAAGTTGTATCATGCTCTGCTGGCCCCTATATAATGAGCTCAGTCTCTGCATCATTGCCACTTAGATCTGCTCCTCATTTTGTTCACATCTCTGTCCTCCCCTGTACAGATATTATTATTGTGAGTGCTCAGGAAATCTCCAACCATCTAGCAGCTGTGTGTAATTTGAGTATAACTGTTGTTGCATTTTTTCTTGTACTGTATAACATAAGTTTAATTTGTAGGCCTAGTGAAGTTTTTGTAATTCGTGTGGGGTTCTTTATGTCAGTCATTTTTGATAATAGTTTGTATCTGTAATTATTTATCTGGCATTCACTGAGTATTATCTGGTATCTCATTTTATCAGGGCTGACTTAGATAAATTTATTCTTGCTAATTTCGTGTTAATAGAGGCTATTGCAGTTAACCATATATTTAACCTGTTTTTGCCATTACATTATCCTTATGAGTTCTGAATGTTTTGTTGTTAGTTTGTGCATTAAACTTTAACTTGTAATTTTACCTAACTCTTTTGTTTTGAACCTGGAACTTTACGGGACAGTAGTGATTTTTAGCATTCTCACTTAAAGTGTACGTTATCTTTCTCTGTTCCGTAACATAAATTTGGCGACCTCATATCAGGATATTCAGGATATTATCATAATGATATTGTTTGATATTTTGTGACTGTGATATATTCATGATGGCTACTATTTCTACACTTGATGAAGCCAAAGATTTTTTGTCAAATGTGCAAACAGTGTGTGATATAGAAAACAGAACAAAGAATGAACTTAAGATTGTTGCTCAACAATTGGGATTTGTTGTTCGCTCTCATCAGTCTAAAGATCAAATTGTTGCCATGATTAATGAAAGCTTGTTTAATGTAACTCCTCCAAATGAGCAAACGCAGATTGAATTAGCTAAGTTACAGCTAGCCCTGCAGGAGGCTAAGGCTAAGGAGGCGGAGGCACAAGTTGAAATTGCTAGGATTCAGGCAGACCATGAGTATCGCATGAAACAAGGTGGAACTGGATCATCTAGCTCTGATGATTTTGATGTGGCTAAAAATGTTAAACTTGTCCCTCCTTTTAATGAATCTGATTTAACAAAGTATTTTCAGTTGTTTGAGAGGGTAGCTACAGGTTTTAATTGGCCAAAAAAAGTATTGGCCAGTACTCCTTCAAACTGTTCTCACCGGTAAAGCTCAAGTGACTTATGCATCTTTGCCTCAGGATCAATGTGATAATTATGATGTAGTTAAGAGCTTGATTCTTAAGGCCTATGAGCTTGTTCCTGAAGCCTATAGAGTAAAATTTAGGACAACTTACAAGCAAGATAAGCAATCCCATGTTGAGTATGCAAAAATCAAAGAAGATCTGTTAGAGCAGTGGTTAAATTCTAAGAATGTGGATTCTGATTTTGGTAAATTTAAGCAGATGATTTTGCTGGAGGATTTCAAAAGGTGTATTAGTAAAGATGTAAGCCTATATCTTGATGAGAAAAGAATAGATAATTTGTCTGATGCTGCAGTTTTAGCTGATGAGTATGTTCTCACTCACAAGAGATATTCTAGAGAAAAAGGGAAAGCTGAGAGTAAGTACGTTGCCTCTACTCAGAGTATAGGTAACAGGAAAGAGAATAAGGATGATGTTTCTCAGGAAGTAAATACCAGTTTCACCTCTAGATTTCAGAAAAGTAAATGTACTTATTGCAGTAAGCTTGGTCATACTACGGAGAGATGTTTCAGGAGACAGCGTGATGTGAACAAAAAGGAGTCTTTAAATATTCAGTCAATTGGTCTAGTGTCCACTCTTGAGAGTTCCCAGAATTCTTTAACTGAGTTAACTGAACCTGCTTTGAGGGGTAACTTAAATTCTCATGATGGAGCTCCTCTTTTGAGCAGTAACGTGGGTGACACTCTCAAGAGTTCATGTGCTAATTTCCTGTCTGATGGTTTTGTCAGTCCTCTGGACAGTAATGACAGGAAATCAGTTCAAATATATCGTGATACAGGTGCTTGCCAATCCCTTATGCTGACCAGTGTTCTAGGCTCTAATTTTAATTCCTCTGATGAAACTGTAATCTTACAAGGTGTAGGGAATAATTACTTCTCTGTTCCTCTGTGCAGAGTGAATTTAGAGTCTGGTTTTGTTAATGGTTCTGTTATGGTTGGGTTGGTTGAGACACTCCCAATGTCAGGTGTAACTTTCTTACTTGGAAATGATATTGGTGGAAGTCAAGTGTGTCCAGCTCCTCAGTTGTCTAGTGAGCCAGTGGCTGCGTCCCAGGATTGTGATGTCCCTGATGTGTTCCCTGCATGTGCTGTCACTAGGGCTAAGTCTAAAGTTACTGGTGATTTAGAGGATAATGATGATGATGATGTTATCCTAGCTGACACTTTTCTTGCTAATTTGGACCACTCACCAGATGAGGCAGTACCCCGTAGTGTTGATAATTTGTCTCGTCAAGAGTTGGTTGAGTTGCAGGTTGCTGACCATGAGTTGGAAGGTCTAGCTAACTCTGCTTGCAGTGAGGAGGAGTCAGTTGGTGCTTCTACTTGTTATTATGTAAAGTCAGGAGTACTTATGAGGAAGTGGAGACCCCCAACAGCATCAGCCGACTGTGAATGGGAGGTTGTACATCAAGTTGTCATCCCTCGTGTTTGTAGGCAGGATATCATTCGAGTGGCTCATGATTCCAGTTTGGCAGGACACCTTGGAGTGAGGAAGACTGTGGCACGCATTTTGAAACACTTCTACTGGCCAGGTATCTTCAGGGATGTTTCCTGGTATTGTAAGTCTTGTCACACCTGTCAAGTTGTGGGGAAGTGTAATCAGACCGAAAAGGTTGCACCTCTAGTTCCCATTCCTCCTTTTGAGGCGCCTTTCACCCGTGTGTTGGTGGATATTGTGGGCCCTCTTCCTAAGACTTCTTCAGGATTTTCTTATGTGTTGACCATGATTGATATGGCTACTTGTTATCCTGAAGCCATTCCACTTAGAAACATCTCAGCAAAGAACGTGGTTAAGGAAATGCTAGGGTTCTTCACAAAGTTTTGTCTGCCCAAGGAGGTACAGTCAGACCGGGGATGTAATTTCATGTCAAACGTTTTCAAGCAGTCTCTGAAAGAGTTGGGCATCACCCAGATCACGTCTTCAGCTTACCATCCCCAGACCCAAGGAGCGTTGGAGAGATATCATCAAACACTCAAATCGATGCTCAAGAAATACTGTTTGGAACATCAGAAAGACTGGGATAAAGGTCTTCCATTCGTTGTGTTTGCTGCAAGAGAATCTCCAAATGAATCACTGGGCTTCTCACCTTTTGAACTACTGTTTGGCCATGAAGTAAGAGGACCCCTTAAGCTACTCAAGGAATGCTGGCTGTCGGAGGAAGATGACGTCAACCTGCTGGAGTATGTGATGAAGTTCAAAGAACGGCTGTCCACTGCTTTACAGCTGGCGAGAGAGAATTTAGGAGCTGCTCAGGAGAAGATGAAGACTTGGTATGATAAGAAGTCCAGGTTACGCCACTTTCAGCCAGGAGATCAGGTTTTGATTCTGCTACCAGTTCATGGGCAACCTCTTCAAGCCAAGTTTAGTGGCCCTTATTTCGTGGAGAAGAAACTCAGTGATGTCAACTATGTCATCGCCACACCAGATCGTAGAAAGAACAAGCAACTATGTCACATCAACATGCTAAAGTTATATCACAGGCAGGACGAAAATAATCCAGTCTGCACTGTAGCTGTTCCACCCGAGTCTGCAAGTGAAGCTCTCCCATGCAGTATGAGCCTGAGTGATAGTTTGGGGAAGAATCCTGATATCATGAATGATCTCCAGACTAAGGTTTCTCACCTACCTCCCAAGGAAAGGCAGGAGTTTTTGGCATTACTGCAGGAGTACCCGCAAGTGTTCCGTGCTACTCCAGGAAGAACCACTGTGTTGATGCATGATGTCGATGTTGGAGACGCAAAGCCAATTAAATTGCCTCCTTACCGTGTGAACCCAGTGAAAGTTCCTCTCATCCAGAAGGAGCTTGGCTACCTGTTGGACCACAAGATGATTGAGCCCTGTCAGAGAGAGTGGAGTTCTCCTGTCACTCTGGTCCCTAAGCCAGGTGGGTCACAGCGGCTTTGCATTGACTACAGACGTGTTAATCAGATAACCAAAACAGACACTTACCCTCTCCCTCGCATGGAAGATTGCATAGACAAGATTGGAAAGGCCAGGTACATAAGTAAGTTTGATTTGTTAAAGGGATACTGGCAAGTACCTATGACTGAACATGCTAGGGAGATCTCATGTTTTGTAACATTAGGAAAGACCTTTGCATGGTCTATAATGCCATATACAGATTGTTTTAGAGTAATAAGAAATTTCCTTTGTAAATTTCTTTTTTCTTTGTGGGGAGGTGTTACATAGCCTATGATTTCATCATCCTTTGTGTAATTTTAACGCACAGTTGCTGCATGTTTGATCACGAGCGTGTTCTGCCTCAGTCCCCCCCTTCTACCGTTATAGTAGAGTAAGTCGTTCTCTCTGTTATCCAGAGTGGGATTTTCAGCTCTTTGTCCCCATGGCTTCATTTGCGCGTCCTTCTTACAAGTTGTATCATGCTCTGCTGGCCCCTATATAATGAGCTCAGTCTCTGCATCATTGCCACTTAGATCTGCTCCTCATTTTGTTCACATCTCTGTCCTCCCCTGTACAGATATTATTATTGTGAGTGCTCAAGAAATCTCCAACCATCTAGCAGCTGTGTGTAATTTGAGTATAACTGTTGTTGCATTTTTTCTTGTACTGTATAGCATAAGTTTAATTTGTAGGCCTAGTGAAGTTTTTGTAATTCGTGTGGGGTTCTTTATGTCAGTCATTTTTGATAATAGTTTGTATCTGTAATTATTTATCTGGCATTCACTGAGTATTATCTGGTATCTCATTTTATCAGGGCTGACTTAGATAAATTTATTCTTGCTAATTTCGTGTTAATAGAGGCTATTGCAGTTAACCATATATTTAACCTGTTTTTGCCATTACATTATCCTTATGAGTTCTGAATGTTTTGTTGTTAGTTTGTGCATTAAACTTTAACTTGTAATTTTACCTAACTCTTTTGTTTTGAACCTGGAACTTTACGGGACAGTAGTGATTTTTAGCATTCTCACTTAAAGTGTACGTTATCTTTCTCTGTTCCGTAACAATATATATATATATATATATATATATATATATATATATTTATTATTTATTTTCAATTTTTTTTTCCACATCAGATATGAGGTAAAAGTCTAGGCGCATTTTATTTTTAAGAGGTTTCCCCTGTAGGCCTAATCCACTCTTTGATCTTAAATCATAATCTTCTTCGTCATCAGAACTTCCTGTTATATTGACGAGAGAGAGAGAGATAGAGAGAGAGAGAGAGAGAGAGAGAGAAACAGGTGGGATGGGGGTAGGTAGGGAGAGTGTGATAATCCGATAATTGGTGGTCAAAATGGCAAGTCTACGGCGTGGCAACATGGAAAAAAAGCAGTGCCACGTGTCATAGAATTCATTCAAATCGTTGTTATAATTCTAAAAAGTGATACTCAATGCATTATATAGCTTCCTTTACTATACATAGAATATAAAAAACAATTTCAAATAGCACATAAATGGGAAATAAGAGAGAGAGAGAGGCATGTACTACGGTTGATTTGGCAGCATCGCTAGAGGTGATTCACCAGGTGGGCCCCACCCTGAACGGACTTCTTGCGGTGAAAGGACCATAGTGGAGAAGGGAGAAAAAGTGAGCAGATGGAGAGAACACTTTAAGGAACTGTTGAATGGAAGTAATACGAGTATAAGTGGCTGAGGAATGGCTGGGAGGAGGAGGGAGGTGAGAAGACAGGAAGAAATCAGTAGGACAGAAGTTGTGGAAGATATGAAGAAAGTCAAACCGGGGAAAGCCCCAGGAACTGATGGAGTGTGTGGTGAAATGCTGAAGCATGGGGGAGAGATAGCAGTGGAATGGATGTGGAAGATGTGCAGATTGGCCTGGGAGGTAGGTTAAGTCCTGGAGGATTGGAAGTCAGGAATAATTATTCCCTCGTACAAAGGAAAAGGGGAAAAAGGAGTGTGTGGTAATCATAGGGGCATTTGTCTCCTTCGTGTAATAGGAAAAGTGTATGGTAGGATACTTACTGACAGAGTTAGGGAAAGAACAGAGGAATTAGTTGGAGAAGAACAGGGAGGCTTTAGGAAGGGAAGAGGTTGTGTAGATCAGATATTCATTCCTAGATCTTTAGTGGAAAAGTTTCTAGAGAAGGGAAAGAAGTTGTATGTGGCTTTCATGCATCTGGAGAAAGCATATGACAGGGTGGATAGACAAGGTTTGTGGAAAGTGTTAAGAATATATGGAATAGATGGGAAGTTGCTGAATGGTGTGAAAAGTATGTATGATGGTGCTCAGGCTGCAGTGCGTGTGGATGGTGAACAAGTGAATTTTTCTCTTTCAAGGTTGGGTTGAAACAGGGATGTGTCATGTCTCCATGGTTGTTCAATCTGTACATGGATGGGGTAATAAAAAAGGTACAAGGTAAGGCAGTGGATGTTGGGAGTGGCCCTGGTGAGAGAGGATAGTGTTTGGAAACTCCCTGTACTGTTGTTTGCAGATGATACACTGTTGTTGAGTGAAGACGAAGGGGAGTCGCAAGGCTTGGTGGATGAGTTTGGGAGAGTGTGTAAGAAATGGAATCTAAAGGTGAATGTAGGGAAGAGTAAAGTGATGGTCTTTGAGAGAGGTGAAGTCAGTGAATGTACAGTGAGGGTGGATGGTGAGGAGATGGAAAATGTGAGTACGTTTAAATACTTGGGTAGCGTGATGAGTAAGGATGGAGGTTTGGAGGGTGAAGTGCTTGAAAGTTTACAGCAAGGAAGAAAGGTTGCTGGTTCCTTGAAAGCAGTGATAAGAAACAGGGAAGTGAGCATGGAAGTGAAAAAGTTACTACATGACAGTATTGTGATACCAACTCTAAGGTACGGAAGTGAAGCTTGGACGTTGTTGGAAGGACACAAGTCAAGAGTGACAGCAGTGGAAATGAGTTATTTAAGAGGAGCCTGTGGAGTCACATGGAGAGATAGGCTGACAAATGAGGATATAAAGAAGCATTGTGGTGTGGATGTGGATATGATAGGTAGCGTTATGAGGAACACACTGAAGTGGTTTGGCTGTGTGGAAAGGATGGAGGGTGAGAGACTGATGAGGAGAGTGTATATGAGTGAGGTGGAGGGGTGGGGAGGAAGGGGGAGGCCGAGGATGAGATGGAGGGATGGAGTGGAGAGGTATATGAGAGAGGGGGATGTGAGTTGGGAGCAGGGCAGTGAAATGGCGGGGGACAGGGTGATGTGGAGGCGATTTGTTTGTGGCCACCCCAAACGGGATTGAGGCGTCTGGCAATAGATAGATAGATAGATAGATAGATAGATATATATATATATATATATATATACCTGTATATATACCTGTATATATACATATATATATATACTGTATAAGTAATCCTTCCAATATCCGAACACTCAATATCTGAACATCCCCACTAACCGGACATAATCGTCCCGGGATCCAATATTCCCAAAATGGTCCGAAAACCACAAAAAAATGGGGGGGGGGGGATCCCGCCTGTAATTTGAACTTGCCGTGCGCGGCGTGGGACAGCTTTGTTGTGGCGCGTCATTCCTCTGACGTCCGATAGAGTGCCGCTGCATCCTCCCCACTTTCCGCCTGTCTCTCACCGCAAATGCACGCTCGTCATCATGGCTGCCAACGTGCTCACTTTTGTGGTGGTTCCTTACCTGCTGCAGGCACTCCTGCTGCTCTCGGGCCTCTTATTAGTGTGTGAGATGATGGCCCCACCGCCTGAGAAGAGGAAGAGAGTGGTGTTGACTCTGGAGAAGAAACGGGAGATACTGGAGAAAGTAGATGTGGGGTGGTCTTCTTCCCGCATCCTCCGTGAGTTCAACCTGGCCCGATCTACTTTGTTCGATATCAAGAGATCCCGAGACAAACTCATGCAGTACACGGCTGACTTCTCGTCGAGAAGCAAATGCAACGTGGAGAGGAAAGTGATGTTTACTCCCAAGTTTGCTGAAATCGACTGCTCCACGCTGATTTGGTATCGACAGGAATGTGCTGCTGGTGTGACGGTACGTGGAACGGGGCTGAAAGCTGCTGCTGAGAAGTTCGCCAGGCTTCATGACGCCCTAGACTACAAAGCATCCAAGGGTTGGCTCTTCGCGTTCAAGTTACGGCATGGCCTTACCAACCGTAAAGCTCATGGCGAAGCTTTGGACGCTAACGAGGATGGAGTTGATGAGTTTCGGCACAAGGTGAAGGGCTTGATCGACAGGGAGGGCCTCACTCTCGGTCAAGTCTACAATGCTGACGAAACTGGTTTATTCTATCACTCTTTCCCAACAAATACTCTAGCCAAGGAGACGGAGAAGCATGTACCTGGCCACAAGCTCTCCAAGGAACGGATATCTGCTTTGTGTTGTGCCAATGCTAACGGCATGCACCGGCTTAAGCCCATTATTGTTGGCCGTGCAAAGCAGCCTCGGTGTCTTCGTGGGGTGATGGATGTCCTTCCTGTCGTCTGGTACCATTCTTTGAAGGCATGGTTTACAGCCCAGATCTTCAAAGACTGGTTCCACCGCCACTTCGTCAAGGAGGTCATCAATTACCAGACGAAGACACTGGGAATCCCGCGCGACCAGGTAAAAGCCCTCCTTCTCCTCGACAATGCACCTGCCCACCCGTGCGACAAGGACTTGGTGGCTGAGAATGGCCGGATTAGGTGCATGTTTCTGCCACCTAATACGACTGCTCTCATCCAAACAATGGACCAAGGAGTGATCGTGGCAACAAAGCACCTATACCGAAGGAAGGTCCTGGACGAGGTAATGGTTGTTCTCGAGGATGAGGACGAGCGCAAGGAGGGACGGGACACGCGAGGCCAGCAGACTTTGGAAAACCTTCGCCCTACAACATCAAGTCTGCAATCTACAACTGGCCCAGTGCATGGAAGGAAGTCCCTGTCAAGTCTCTAGAAAATGGTTGGTCTCGTCTGCTTCTCGGAACGGATGTGGAGTACGATTTTCTAGGGTTTGGCGTGGATGACTTCCATGCACGGAGACGTACGCATGGCAACCATGTTGATATGAACGATGTGCGTGAGTGGTTGGATGACGACGAGGGCGATCCTGGGTATCAGACATTGTCTGATATCGAGATCGCATCTTCAGTTGCAGGTGTCAGTACCGAGCTTGAAGACTGCGACGAGGACGGCGACGATGATGCGGACTGCTCTCAGCATGACACAACTCCAGCCATCCCCAAGCTAAGCGCACTCCAGGAACACCTAGAGTTCGTTCTCAACTACCTGGAACACCCGGACTGCGACTGGGAGGTGGGGCCCTTGGAACTTGTGGAGGAAGTGCGTGCTTTCAGGCAGTGCATCATCAATCATCAGAATCGTTGTTCCTTGCGTCAATTAACGATTGACAGTTTTTTCAGGCCTGTGACCCCCGCTGTGCCCAGCCCTGGCTCCACTCCGTTGCCTCCCCAAGACAGGCCCTCATGCTCCGAGCCACAGCCCAGCACATCAGCCACGGTGGAGTCACCGCTCGATGTGAGTTTGCGTCTGTCTTCAGAGTCGTCTGCAGTGGGTACGCCATCACCACGACCCAGCGACGCATCCCTAGGTCACCTGCCAGTGATACTCTTGGACTCTGACAGTGATTAAACAGCAAGAACTTCTCCACTAGACCACACGGGAATTTTGAGTGTTGTGCAGTGAAAAAAACGGTGTGTTGTGTTAAGGTTTTCGAAATGAGAGAAAAGACTCAGTAGAAAAGAAATTTAACGTAACTAACCTTCTTTGTTTTGGCTTTGGAAAATTAAAAAAACTTGGGAAAAGTTAACTAATGTGCAACACTTAGTAAGTTACAATGGAACATTATTTGGACTAAAGTGAACACTGTGAAGAGAACGGACTTCTGTGTGTTATTGACTAAGTTCAGTGCAAGACTTCAGGAAGAGTGTACTGCAAGTGCTTCAGGAAAGCGTTCTTACTGTCAGAGTCCAAGAGGAGGCGGTTATTCATCGAGGTGGCCAGGGACTTGCTGTAAGTAGCCAGAATGTTTCATATTGTACTTTTTTCCATACTATACTTACCAGAATGTGTCATACTGTACTTTTTTCCATACTATACTTACCTCATGCATGTGCAGTAGGAATGTGTTTTTCAGAGTTAGGTTCGGTTAGAGTCCATAAGTACCAGAATGTTTATTAATGTATGAACATACTTCTAAACCCTCATTTTATGTTTCTTTTGCATTTATTTCAGTCATTTATGTGCCTTATTGGTGTGATTTGGGTGTTAAATAGGTGCTATGCATGTCTGGAGGGAGTTGTATAGGTGTTTCTCTGAGTTAGGGTCCATTAGTACAAGTCCATAAGCTGGGGCCCAATATCCGGACGAAACCAATATCCGAACCTACCGATGGCTCTATTGATCCGGATATTGGAGGGGTTACTGTATATATACAGTAATCACTCCAATATCCGGATCAATAGAGCCATCGGTAGGTTCGGATATTGGTTTTGTCCGGATATTGGGCCCCAGCTTATGGACTTGTACTTACGGACCCTAACACAGAGAAACACCTATACAACTCCCTCCTCGGACATGCATAGCACCTATTTAACACCCAAATCACACCAATAAGGCACATAAATGACTGAAATAAATGCAATAGACACATAAAATGTGGGTTTAGAAGTATGTTCATACATTAATAAACATTCTGGTACTTATGGACTCTAACCGAACCTAACCTAACCAAACCTAACCGAACTCTGAAAAACACATTCCTACTGCACATGCATGAGGTAAGTTTAGTATGGAAAGAAGTACAGTATGACACTTTCTGGTAAGTATAGTATGGGAAAAAATACAATATGAAACATTCTGGTAAATATAGTATGGAAAATAGTACAACATGAAACATTTTGGCTACTTACAGCAAGTCCCTGGCCACCTCGATGAATAACCGCTCCTCTCGGACTCTGACAGTAAGAACGATTTCCTGAAGCACTTGCACTACACTCTTCCTGAAGTCTTGCACTGAACTTAGTCACTAACACACAGAAGTCCGTTCTTTTCACAGTGTTCACTTTAGTCCAAATAATGTTCCATTAAATTTAAGTGTTGCACATTAACTTTTCCCAAGTTTTTTAAGTTTCCAAAGCCAAAACAAAGAAGGTTAGTTACGTTAAATTTCTTTTCTACTTAGTCTTTTCTCCCAACTTGAAAACCTTAACACAACACACCGTTTTTTTCACTGCACAACACTCAAAATTCCCGTGTGGTCTAGTGGAGAAGTTCTTGCTGTTTATTCACTGTCAGAGCCCGAGAGTATCACTGGCAGGCGTCCAAGGGGTGCATCGGTGGGTAGTGGTGATGGCGTACCGACTACAGAAGACTCTGAAGACAGCCGCAAACTCACGTCGAGCGGTGACTCCACTGTAGCTGATGTGCTGGGCTGTGGCTCGGAGCATGAGGGCCTGTCTTGGGGAGGCAACGGAGTGGAACCAGGGCTTGGCACAGCGGGGTCACGGGCCTGAAAAACTGTCAATCGTTGACTGACGCAAGGACCGACGATTCTGGCGATTGATGATGCGCTGCCGGAAAGCACGCACTTCCTCCACGAGTCCCAAGGGCCCCATCTCCCTGTCGCAGTCCGGGTGTTCCAGGTAGTCTAGGACGAACTCTAGATGTTCCCGGAGTGCGCTCAGCTTGGGGATGGCTGGAGTAGTGTCCTGCTGGGCGGAGTCTGCATCATCATCGCCTTCGTCGTCGGAATCTTCAAGTTCGGGACTGACACCAGCAACCGAAGACGCGATCTCGATATCAGACAACGTCTGATACCCAGGATTGCCCTCGCTGCCGTCCAACCACTCACGAACATCGTCCACATCAACATCGTCGCCGTGCGTGCGTAGCCGTGCATGGAAGTCATCCACGTCAAACCCTAGGAAATCGTACTCCACATCTGTTCCGAGAAGCAGACGAGACCAACCATTTTCAAGAGTTTTCACAGGGACTTCCTTCCATGCACTAGCCCAGTTGTACAGCGCAGACTTGATGTTGTAGCGGCGAAGGTTTTCCAAAGTCCGCTTGCCTCGAGTGTCACGTCCTTCCCTGCGCTCGTCCTCGTCCTCGAGAACCACCATCACCTCGTCCAGGAACTTCCGACGGTACAGGCGCTTTGTTGCCACGATCACTCCTTGGTCCATTGGTTGAATGAGAGCAGTCGTATTAGGTGGCAGAAACATGCACCTAATACGGCCATTCTCAGCAACCAAGTCCTTGTCGCACGGGTGGGCAGGTGCATTGTCGAGGAGAAGGAGAGCCTTTACCTGGTCGCGAGGAATTCC
This sequence comes from Coenobita brevimanus, assembly GCF_032717465.1. NCBI lineage: Eukaryota > Metazoa > Arthropoda > Malacostraca > Decapoda > Coenobitidae > Coenobita > Coenobita brevimanus. The sequence goes on along the minus strand of NC_137016.1, from coordinate 26,907,697 downwards.
CAGTGTCTTCGTCTGGTAATGTATGACCTCCTTGACGAAGTGATGGTGAAACCAGTCTTTGAAAATCACAGCTGTGAACCATGCTTTCAAAGAATGGTACCATACGACAGGAAGGACATCCATCACCCCACGAAGGCACCGAGGCTGCTTTGCACGGCCAACAATAACGGGCTTAAGCCGGTGCATGCCGTTAGCATTGGCACAACACAAAGCAGATATCCGTTCCTTAGAAAGCTTGCGGCCAGGTACACGCTTCTCCGTCTCATCGGCGAGAGTGTTCCTTGGCACCGAGCGATAGAATAGGCCAGTTTCGTCAGCGTTATAGACTTGACCGAGAGTGAGGCCCTCCCTGTCGATCAAGCCTTTCACCTTGTGCCGAAACTCGTCCACTCCATCCTCGTTAGCGTCCAATGCTTCGCCATGTGCTTTACGGTTAGTAAGGCCATGTCGCAACTTGAACGCGAAGAGCCAACCCTCGGATGCCTTGAAGTCTAGGGCGTCGTGAAGCCTTGCAAACTTCTCAGCAGCAGCCTTCAGCTCCGTTCCACGTACCATCACACCAGCTGCACGTTGCTGTCGATACCAAATCAACGTGGAGCGGTCGATCTCTGCATACTTGGGAGTAAACATAACCTTCCTCTCCACGTTGCGTTTGCTTCTCGACGAGAAGTCAGCCGTGTACTGCATGAGCTTGTCTCGGGAACGCTTGATATCAAACAAAGTCGACCGGGCCAGGTTGAACTCGCGGAGAATGCGAGAGGAAGACCAACCCGCATCAACCTTCTCCAATATCTCCCGTTTCTTCTCCAGAGTCAACACCACTCTCTTCCTTTTCTCAGGAGGCGGGGCCATCATCACACACACTAAGAGTAGGGCAGAGAGCAGCAGGAGGCCTTGCAGCAAGTACGGCACCACCACAAAAGCGAGCACGTGGGCAGCCATGACGAAGAGCGTAGGTCTTGTCGCGGTGAGAGACAGGCGGGAAGTGGGGAGGATGCAGCGGCGCTCTATCGGACGTTGGAGGAATGACGAACCAAAACAATGCTCTCACGCGGCGCGCGCGGCAAGTTCAAATTACGGACGGCAAAAAATCGATTTTTTTTCCAATTTTTTTGGATTTTCGGACCATTTTGGGAATGTTTGATCCCAGGACGATAAGGTTCGGTTAGTGGGGATGTTCGGTTATTGGGCGTCCGGATATTAGAGGGATTACTGTATATATATATATACTGGTACTATATTACACACACACACACACACATACACATACGGTAAACTCTCAATTATCCACTGTAATTCAGCCATGCTGTACGTCAAATAACGTGAATGCCAGATACTGCATAGTACCCGCCATCGGCTCAACATTAGACGTCAAGCCAGATACTGTGTTAAGATCCGTCTTGACCCTCTATCCTAAAAACTTGCCTATAGGTAAAAGACGAAAACTAAACATAAAATACAATAAAATATTGATACATTACAGTAATAGGGTAATACTGTACTGTACAGCACCAGTTGGCTACCACTCACAAGCTGGTTGATATGTCTCAACATCGGATATTGCATAGAAACGAACAGCTGGTTACATCCTGTTTCAGTGCCGGATGCTGCATAACTTTGCCAGATACTGTTTTAACAGAGCTCAGCCTGCAGTGGCAGATATTGTGTTCAACCGGATATTGTGACGATGGATAATTGAGAGTTGACTTAAATACGTACAGTACAGTATATATATCAGGCAAGCCCCGATTTACAATACCCCTAGATGTGATACCCCGGAACAGTGATGGGAGTAGAAATACCACTCAACCTCGCCTACCGTAGCCCTACCCCCAGTTTTGTAATGGGTTTCATTTTTTTTTTTTTTTTTTTTTTTTTTTTTAACGATTTTGATGACATCCCAGACTTAAATTTTGTGTTTAGGTTGATTTATAAACTGTTTTTAGACAATGTGTTTTAGTCATGGGTGAAGTGAACACTGTCACTTGGGGTACGGATTCTCGCCCATCAGACGAGGTACAAAACAGTGTGGACAACTAGGCGACTCAAAAAAGAATATTTCACATTTGACCATTGAACATTTATAATAATAATTTAAAATAAATATTAATAATTTTGAAAGCCTTAACGAGTAAATATTTCATGCATTGATGAAAACTGTGACATCGATAAATCATGTGTTTACATTTGGGCTGTTCAAGGAAAAACACTTTGAAAATACAAAGGAGTTTCTACATAAATACTGGAAAATAAGAGAGTAGAAAATAAAAGAGCTCAGCAACCAGAACAGGAACTACAATGACAATAAGAAGGGCCGCTCAAAAGGCTATCCCAACTGCATCATTGATCGATAAATCATGTGTTTACATTCAGGCTGTTCAAGGGAAAAAGCTTTGAAAATGTAAAGGAATTTCTGAATAAATGTTGGAAAACAAAAACGAAGAAAATAAAGGTGCTCAGGAACCAGAATAGTAACTAAAACGACAACGAGGGTCCGTTGAAGAGGCTATCCCAATCGCATCATTGATTGCATTCCCCAACAAGAGGATTCCCTGTCAAAACATCAACGATTCTCCATCACAAGAATTCGCACCTTGGACGATTCTGCGTCATTCATACATTATTATCCTGCATAACAGATGTTAACTTAAATGTCTGGGACCGTCTGATGGTAGGCCTGTATACAATGCTGCTGCTTCTCTACTGTGTTTGAATATGAGTCAGAGATTGCATTCTCCAGTAACTCTGACTAGGTACAGGTGAGGTGGGCACTGGTTTTAGGCCTAGGTTACTTCTTGTATAGCTGTTAGGCCATTTAGAATGGCTTCAAATTTTTTTTGGACTCATTTGAGTGGGTTTAGGACTTGGCTGGGGGGGAAACCCAGGTTTTACAATGTATCCCCATACTTTACATGCTAAATCTACTCAGAGATACGATACCCCGCCGAGCAATGGGTTTTTATTTAACTAACTGCATCATTAAACAGGGGTTTGCCTGTATATACTGTACCTGTATATATATGTGAGTGTATATATACAGTACAGTGGGGCACCAATTTTCGCGCCTAATTGGGTCCAAAAATAATGCGCGAAAGTGGAATTAGCGAAAGTTGGGGCATTGTCTTTATGGCAAAAAGGCTAATTGGTTCCCAGTTATCCTAAAGTAACATCAGATTTTCATTTTCACTTGCAATACAGTACATCAAATCACTATTGTACATTGCATTGTGAGATACAAACAATAAAAACTGTACAGTACACATTATATGAGGAGAAACATACTACAGAGACCAAGTTGAGGTGTTTAATGGATGTTGGGGGTAAGTATCCGAGGCGCGTGGCGGGCTTATTTAGCCATGCCAGACGTATTGGCGCCACCTCTTGCTGCCTCGCTACCACCATGCTGTTTCCTCATACTAAGCACTGTCGATTCTGGGATGTTAAATATACGGCAGATTTCACTGTTTTTTGTGCCCTTGTCCATGTGCTCAACTATCTTCCTTTTCATTTCATTATTATACTGCCGTTTCTTCACTCCAACACGATACTCTCTTTTAGCCATGGCCTTTCCTCCCGACTTTGAATGTCCCGGCCACTTTTTATCACCACCACTGCCTCCCGGCCCTCCCCCCACACCACCAGGCTCTCCCCCCACACCACCAGGCCCTTTCCCCACACTACCAGGTATAGTAGAGGCCATTGAACCGTGAGAATCCAACACAATGGAGCTAGCACGCTCGTACACAATGGCGGGAATGGGTGGACAGAGTGTTGACATGACGTCATTCAAGATGGCGGTGGGTTGCGGGCAGGTGGTGCAGGAAATTCAAAGTTCAAAATATTGTCCCAAACCCAAAATTTGTGCGCGAAAATCGATTTTTTTCAAGCGAAAGTAGAAGTTAGGGAGTATTTGGTGCATGCCGCGAAAGTGGATTCCGCGAATCCTGCTGTAGCGAAAGTTGGTGCACTACTGTATATAAGTGAAGTCGCCTAAGGCGTGGCTAATTGGTTCTGGGCCAAGCCCGCGCCATAGAAAACCGTGCCATACAAATAACTAAACCTATGGTAAAAATGGAATTTGGTTCTGGACATTCGCCCAAAGTCCCCCTTTTCACGCCACTTTTTCCCATTTTGCCCCACTTTACACAGGCACACAATCAAGCAATCTGTCAATGCATGTATTACACACAAATTACACATTAAACAAAAAATAATAAAGGGCTTTAAGGTCATAAAATACTGAACGTACCTAACTCCAACAACAATAGTGCTAAAGTGGAAGGGGTAGGGTTGGGGGTTCCAAGACAAGAGGCACGTTTCAAACCTTGCCGCGCCCCCACGCCATATGTATTTTATGCGCATGGTTCTTTTTTTTCGGTTCTGGCACCTTGGCATGTCATAGAAGACTGTGGCATAGAAGTCCGTGCCATAGGCGACTTGACTGATATAAATATACTGTATGTATATGTATATGATTATATATATATATATATATATATATATATATATATATATATATATATATATATATATTCATCATTCATTCATTGCCAGACGCCATGTATCCCAAACGGGGTGGTCAAGGCTTAGAGTTAATTGTTTTACAGGGAGGGGCACTAATCCTCCACCAACCCCACTTGACACGTAGGGAGAACGTTATGCCAACAGCATCTGGTGTTCCCAGGCGGTCACCCATCCAAGTACTAACCAGACCCAACGTTGCATATATATATATATATATATATATATCCTTCTGCACATGGTAAATATATATATATATATATATATATATATATATATATACCCTTCTGCACACGGTAAGTTTCGGTAAGTTTTCTAGATCGATTCTATTCCACCCCCTCCTCTCCACCAGCCACCCCCTCGCACACCTATGAAAACATTTATTTTCGCCTTATTTTCGCCACCCAAACATATATATATTGCCATTAAAAACTACATCATCTTATTTACTGATGCTTGTTCTTGCCAATAAGCAAAAAAAGAATACAGAGAAGTACGAATACAAGTACATCAGGCCTGTGTGAATAAACATTCTGGAACGCCAATTTCACTTCCCAGTATCATAGCTCGAATGTTTTCCCTCATATCTCTAATTGTAAATACATGTTTAGAAAGATAATTTCATCAACTTTCCGACAGTGTTAGAGGCATTTTGAGACGATTTTTAGTTTTCGAGAAAACAGACAAAAACTAAGAGTATTTACCTACAGGCAAATGATTTTTTGTTCATGGCGCTCTAGCGAAGAAGTTTTCTTGCTGATGTTATGTTTTTATTTCATCAGCTTATACAGAATTTCATGGGCTTTCTCGTGGTGTTTTCAGATTTTTCATGCACCTCATAGTTTCCGAGTATGTCGCATAAAACTACATTTCATTCACTGTCATGCAACGCCTCTTATCGAGACTAGCACTGTGCAGTGATTCAATATATTTCTCTATGAACATTCGCTGCACTATATACGAATACGTATATTCACACAAGACCATACATAATCTATCACTGTCTGAGAATGGTGAAAAACATTTCATTCAGAGTATGTGGCTGTGTGGCGTATCTGACACCCTCATCCTTCCACTATGTTTGCACTAAGTCAGGCAATGCACACAATTTATTTCTCTACAAACACTTGCTGCACTCTATACATATATTTCACACAAAAACAAGTGTAATCTATCACGGTCTAAGAAAGGTGCAATACATTTCATTCAAGCATGTGGCTGTGTGGCGTATTGACGCCTCTCATCCTTTCGCTAGGCAATTTACACAATATATTTCTCAACGAACACTCGCTGCACTATATACGTATATTTCAACAAAACCAAATGTAATCTATCACTGTCTGAGAACAGTGCAATACATTTCATTCAAGTACGTGACTGTGTGGTGTATGTGATGCCTCTCATTCTTCCGCTATGTTTACAGTAACTCAGGCAATGCACACAATATATTTCTCTACAAACGTGTATTTCACACTAAACCATATGCTATATATCACTATCACAATGATTCCAGGCACTATATCCATCACACAATATAAACACTTGCTTCACTATATAGGTAAAATACTCTCATCATTCGGGGCAGGGTGATGCTGAGTAGCAAACCCCACTATAGAAAACACGACTCCTGCCAAGGCCTAACGGCTGATAACAGGCCCCAATGCTTTATGAACAATATATATATGTTCCACAGACACAATCGCTGCACAATATATTCACAAACACTATACAATAACGATATTTCAGTCATGGCTTCTGCCTCGAGTGAGATGGGGAAAATGGAGGAAGTTTAAAGGGATGAGGGACAAAACGCTACCCTTCCGCTTGGCTGGTGGTGACAAGATTGTAGAATACCAATTCGTTCCGCCCGATGCTATGGCCACCAGGGTTGCTAAGTGCTTACTTTGGACGCTAGACTGGCCTGCTAAGACGCACTAAAATTTGTCACAAATTGGCCGAAAACTTATTTTTTGGAGAATATTTTTCTGCTGTAGAACGCGATTCGCGTCTTCGTGTGCTGAAGGGTATATATACATATACAGTAATCCCCATACTTTCCGGATGCCCACTTGCCGGACACCCCGCTTACTGGACAATGTGGACCTGGACCTTCGGAACCCAAAAACAGCCAAAAAAAGAAAAAAATCCCCCCAAAATCCTAATTTTTTCTCACTCGTAATTTGACATTGTCGCGCGTTGAACAGCTGGTTTACACCACGGCCCCTTCACCCCTTCCTTCCTCCCCCCTCCCCTGTCAGGGTTGCCATTTGGTATTTTTCATTACCAAATGTGGGCCAATTTGGTAATGAAAAATTCGTTTGGTAATGAATCAGAATAATGCATTACCAAACGAATTTTTCACGTGTATGAGGATACACAGGATGGAGATGGTGGATTGTCTGCTCTCTCTGATTAATCTGCTAGACAACATAGCATGAAAATAAACATGCTGTTAATTATGAGATGAGTGATTACATGTATTTCCACTTGTATATATAATTAGTGAAGAATAAATGCTAGCTTTACGAATTTGGTAATGAAAAGTTAAATTTGGTAATGATAATTGAGGAGTTTAGTAATGTGGCCGTTGTTATCTGGCAACTCTGTTTCCCCGTCACCACTCCAACAGTTACTGCCTAACTTTGATGATGAGTAGATGCCTACCGCAATGGAAGCCACACGTGCTCATTTTTTGTGAATAAACAATGAATAAACTGCAATACCTTACCACTAGACCACATGGGAATTTACAGTGTTGTGCAGTGTTAAGAAATTAGAATTTAGAGTGCAAAGGATTAACTGTGGAGTGCAAGTTGGCAGTTGAAAATGGCGTGGTGCAATTAACAATGTGCAGTGTTAAACAATTATAACTCACAGTGCCAAAAACAAAGTGCAGCACAACACTGGATTACTGTACGTGCTTCAAGAGCATTTTCAACACTGCCAAAACCTTAGAAAAGCTGGCCACAAACGTGCTGCAAGTATCCTGGCTGAGGTACAGTCACTTCTAATTCCTCATTCTTTGGTTCCTTTTCATTTATTTCATACTTTATGTCCATTATTGGTGTGAATAGGGTCTTAAATAGGTTTAAATAGGTGCTATGCATGTCCGGTAGCGAGTTATTTAGGTGGCTTTCAAAGTTAGGCTGGGTTAGGGTCCTTAAGTACCAGTCCAAGAGCTAGGGGCCCACTTTCCAGATGGGACCACTTTCCAGACATGCCTCTGGCTCTATTACATGGCATAGTAGAGGGATTACTGTATATATATATATACAGCAAGCTTGCCCCGGACGCGTGGGTTTCGTTCCAACTGTGGCACATTCGGCACGAAACCACGCAAGTTTCAACTACTCCTTATTTTGCTCCCCAGACCCCCTAAATGTGGTGTTTTGCTATTATCTGTCACTGGCAATCAATATGAAGCACTTTAAGTGGTTAGAAGGTTTATTCAATGTTATAACTACAAATACAGTACTGCACAGCAAAATTTCAACATACAAATACGTAAACACAAGGCAACATTCCGCCCCCGATCAGTTTCGGGACAATTCACCATCACAACAATTACAAGACAATTCGCCGTCATTGATGAAGCCAGCTATGGGTGACGCTAACATATAATTCAAAGATGACTACAGCGAGGAAGAAACAAGTTAATTATTGACTAAAGGAGCAACTAATAAATAATATCCAAAGCCTATACTACTGAGCATAGACTTTGATGGATCCCCCTGAAATATAGTTATTAAAGTACTGATTAATTAATAATAAGTATACTTACAGAATGACGGGGAATCATCCACGGTGCGAATTGTCCTGACAGGGAATCGTCCACGTTTTGATGGCTAATTGTCTGACAGCGAACTGACTTATATAAATCAGGTTAACTGGTTACAAGGCTTTATTTAATGTTTTAACTTTATTTAAGTGCTTTAATTTACAAGTACATACCAGAACAGTAAATATTTAACTTACAAATACAGTACTGTGGAAAAGCAGTACAGCAAATCTTTAACAAACAAATAAAAAAAGGCAATATTCTGACGCCTATCAGGTAAACTGGTTATAAGATTTTATTTCTTGCTTTAACGTTATTTAATAGTACTTTAACTTGCACATAAACTTACCAGAACAGTAATGTAAATATTTAACTTACAAATACGGTACTGTGGAAAAGCACTACAGCGAATCATGTGATCATGTGATCAAAACAAACCATGTGCACTAAGCTGATGTTCGAGGGTTTGGCCTTTCAAATGCCTCTCTTACGTAAATTTATAGTTTTCGTAATGGTTCTTTAATCTTACACTGTCTTATTCGTATCCCAGCACTTACCGCGAATAATACCGAGCGCGTTCAGTGAAAACGTGTTTAGAGCGAGCTTACTGTATATACACACACACACACACACACACACACACACACACACACACACACACATATATACAGTAAGGTCCTGGGTTATGTCAGAGTTTCGTTCTTGAGACATGAAGTAAGCCGATTTTGAACGTAACACGAGTTTTATACAATACATCCTATAATTATACTTACCGCAATGCATCTTACAGATTTTTCAACAATACATCGCTACACAAAAAAAAAAAAAAAAAAAAAAAAAATACTACACATGTAATAATCTTATACAGTCATTACTCGTTTTACGTTCCTGAGACATGATGTAAGCCGATTTTCAACATAACACGAGTTTTATACAGGACGTCGTATAATTATACTTACCGCAATGCATCTTACAGACTTTTCAACAATACATTGCATACTGTACATGTAATAATCTTATACAGTCATTACTCGCTTTATGATGGGGTTACGTCAGGTCATACCTTATTGTATACTGATTTTATTGTAAATCGGTACACTGAAACCCATTATAAATGGGGGGTTATGTCAACTCAACTTCCCAAAGTCACCTAACCAAGACTGAACCATAAATGACAACCCACCTTCATTCCTTCCTGTGTTGGTCCAAGTTGTCTCCAAATCATCCCCCCCAAAAGGGGGTCAGCCTGTGCTTACAGGCACTAGTGGTCAGCCTCTGAGTCAGACAGAAACAGGTTAGGGGGAGGGGAATCCGGCCCATACCTGCACCAACCTTAGCACTGGGACCCATACCTGTGCCAATGATAGCACTGGTGCCTACACTGGCACTGACCTTACCACTGGGCACACACAGTAATCCTTTAATTCATTCAAACTTTTTTCACGCGATTTCGGTTATCCACAAATTTTTCGTACAATAATTAAAACAAAATTATAGTATTCAAATAAATAATTTTAATATACGAGAAATAAATAAAATATAAAAATGCCTACCTGATGCCAGTGCGCATACATGTGTGTGTGTGTGTGTGTGTGTGTGTGTGTGTGTGTGTATTTACCTATTTGTATATTTACCTATTTGTAGTATACAGGAATTGAGCAATGCTCGTGTTGTCCTGTCTCCATATCCACATTTATCAAGTCTACCTTTACACACATGAATGTTTTGTCATGCACCACCTCTTTGTCTAAGTCGTTCCAAATATTTATGTATTTACCTAATATACCTAATTGTGATATACACGGAATGTACTATGCTCGTGGGTTTCTGTCGCTATTTCTCAGTAAGTCGAATTTAGCTTTAAACTCGTTTAAGTTTTTAGACTGGACGATCTCTTTGTCCAGGCTATTCCATAAGTCTATACTTCTGTAAGGAGAGCTATATTTCTTGATATCCTTCAAGCAGCTTGACTTTTTCAATTTCATTCCGTGTCCTCTTGTTGCTCTCTTATCCCATACAAACAGATCTTCTTTGTCAATTTTATCTACTCCCACCATGGTCCTGAACACCGCAATCATGTCTCCCCTCTTTCTCCTTTCCTCTAAGGAAGGCAAATCCAGTTTTTCCAGCCTCTCTCTGTATGACAGGTCTGTCAGACTGGGGACCATCTTGGTTGCTGTTCTTTGTATTCTCTCAATCTTGTTTATATCGTTCTTTTTGTGTGGGGACCACACTACCGCTGCATACTCTAACCTGGGGCAGATCATGGCCACTATCAATTTTTTCATCATCTCCTCATCCATATAATGAAATGCTACTCTTATGTTAGTCAAGAGCTTATAAGTCTCTCCAACTATCTTGCTAATGTGCTTTTCTGGTGACAAACTATCTTGGACCAGTACTCCCAAATCTTTCTCTTCTCTCCTTTTTGTGATTAATTCATTACCCAAAACATAATTCAGCGATGGTCTCCTGGTACTTTTACCCATTTCCAATATTTTACATTTCTTTACATTAAATTTCATTTCCCACGTCAGGCTCCAATTGTGTATCCTATCCAAATCCTCCTGCAGTATTTTACAATCCTCCTCAACCTCTACCTTCCTCAAGATCTTTACATCATCAGCAAACAGACTTGCATAACTGTTCACTCCATCTACCATATCATTTACGTAAATCAGGAACATTACTGGCGCCAACACTGAGCCTTGAGGGACTCCACTTGTTACTTCCCTCCATCCAGACATCTTATCCTTTATTACTGTCCTCATTTGTCTGTCTCTCAAAAAGTCTCTCATCCATTCCAGAAGTTTCCCCTTTAGTCCTTCTCTATATTCTAGTTTCCACATTAGTCTCTTATGAGGTACCTTGTCAAAGGCCTTCTCTAAGTCTAAGTACACACAATCCACCCAACCATCTCTCTCCTGTACCACATCAATTGCTCTTGAGTAAAAGCTCAACAAGTTAGAAACACATGACCTTCCACTTCTGAATCCAAACTGACATTCAGCCAAAATATTCATCTCTTCCAGATATTTTATCCATCTGCCTTTCAGGATTCTCTCACACAATTTTGCTACCATGCTGGTTAGAGACACTGGTCTATAATTCAGGGGTTCTTCCCTGTTTCCTTCCTTGTAAATTGGTACCACATTTGCCCTCTTCCATTCTTGTGGCACTTTCCCCTCTTCCAGTGAGCATACGATTAAACTGTGAATTTTATCCGCCAGTTGTTCTCTGCATTCCTTCAGTACCCAATTAGAAATTCCACCAGGTCCTGGGGCTTTCCTTACATCTTGAGTTTCCAGTAATTTATACACTTCCTGTACCTCCACTTTTATATCTTTCATCACCGGAACATTTCTAATCACTCCCTCCCCTTCCACAAGCTCCTTTTCTTTAGTGAAAACTGACTGGAAACGTTTGTTCATTATTTCTGCTTGCATTGCCGCATCCTTAAAGACCTCTCCTTCTACTTTCAATTTGGTGATTCCTTCCTTTTGTTTCAGTTTGCCATTAACAAATCTATAAAACAGTTTGGGTTCATCCTTGCATTTGTCAATTATACCTTTTTCAAAATTCCTTTCTTCTTCTCTAAGTATTCTTGTGTATTCATTTCTTGTTCTTTTATATTCTTCTTTTGTTCTGTTGTTACCTCTCTTTCTCCAATTGTTCCACACCTTATCTCTCTCTTTTTTTGCTATCATACACCTTCTATTAAACCACTCCTTTTTCCTGTTTTCTTTCCCTCTTATTCTTGGTACAAATTTTTCCACTCCCAAATTATAAAGGTCTAGAAAGATATCCCACTTCCTCTGTATCTCTCGTTTCTCTGAATTTTCTCCAATCCGCATTTTCAAAAAAGTTTCTCAATCCTGTAAAATTTGCTTTCCCAAAGTTGTATCTTCCCTGTCTATGAAGCTCGTCTCTTGGCTCGACGTTCCCTATTAACATCTGGAACTCAATGACCACGTGATCACTTTTTCCTAAAGGACAGAGATATTTCAATGATTCTATTACATCGGGTTCTTTGGTGAACAGTAAATCTAATCTTGCTGGTGTGTCCTCACCTCGAAACCGTGTCTTTTCTTTGACCCATTGCGTCATCACATTATTCATTATTATATTTAATAACATAGTGCCCCACGAATCCTCGCCGCCTCCCGAGTACCATTCCTCCCAGTTCACCTCTTTACAGTTAAAGTCACCCACCAAAATTATATTATTGCTTTTCTCAATTATTTTTTGCAAGTAGCTAGCCATATCTGACAACATCTCATGGTATTCGTCATCCTTCCATGCTCTCGTCTTTGGGGGAACATACAGTACACTACCACCATATCTCTCTTAACATTCTCTCCAGTTTCTAATTTCATATATATCACTTCAGCCCTGCCTTCTCCCATTTCCACAGTATCTACATTTATGCTGTTCTTCACTGCTACCATCACTCCTCCTCCCTTTTTTTCTTTTCTGTCTTTTCTCCACAGTTTGTATTTACCATCTCCCAAATGAACATCAATATCTTCTTTTAATTTGGTCTCTACAAAGCACATGACATCAGGTTCATGTTCTCTCAAGAAATCGTTAATTTCGATCCTTGTCGATATGAAACCATCAACATTAGTATATATCACCTTCAAATTATTTTTGACATTTTTAATACCCTCTTCTCTCCTACTCTCTGTCCATACCACTTCCTCAACTTCTGATCTTTCACACCATCCCCCTTAGTTTCCTTCATTTCTATTTCCTTAAATACCATTTCCTTACTTTCATATCCAATACTCTCCAAAAAAAAGTATTACATTCTTCCTCTGTCCTCTTATCATTTTTTTCCTTTACTTCTTCCTTTAATGATTTTAAAACTTCTCTTTCTTCTTCATTCAGATCTTTTCTTATTATAATATTTTCCATCCCTGCCTCTTTGCTTAATTTCCAGGTCACTTTAAGTATCTCATTTATTACACTTTCTGATGTAAACTTAACTCTCATTGGTCTTGTTTCCCCCTTCTTATAAGGCCCTGTCCTCCTTACTTCTTCAATTTCTTTTACCCACTTGTCTCCTTCGGGGTCAATCTTGCCTAATATTCCTCTCACCAGGTTCGTGTCTCTCTCGAGTCTTACGAACCTAACCTTTTCTTCCTCTTCCCTGTTTCCAAATACTACCACACATCTGTTCCTTTCTACAGTTTCTCTCAGTATTTTCTCTTTTTTCTTCAGTATTTTCACTACATTTTCTTCCATTTCTTTCTTGTTCATTTCCCTTTCTTCCTGGATGATCTCTCTTAAGCTGACCAATTCTTTCTGTTCTTCTTCTACATGTGCCCACTTTGCCTTATGTTCTTCTAATACATTACTCACCTTCTCCGTTTTATTAGTACTCTCTTGTAGTTTCCTCCTCAATTCAACATTTTCCCGCTTCAAATTCCTAATCTCTTCATTCGCTGTTTCATTGGATTGGATCAGACTCTGTATGGTAGTTTCCGTATTTTCAGACTCATCCTTTATCACTAGATTCTCTACTTTCTTTTCAAGTTCACTAATCCTCATAATTAATGTTTTAACCAGGTCCATGACATTGGTGTGTGTGTGTGTGTGTGTGTGTGTGTGTGTGTGTGTGTGTGTGTGTGTGTGTGTGTGTGTGTGTGTGTGTGTGTGTGTGTGCTTACCTATTTGTAGTATACTGTACAGGAAATGAGCAATGCTAATGTTGTCCTGTCTCCATATCCACATTTATCTAGTCTACTTTTACACACATCAATGTTTTTCTCCTGCACCACATTTCTGTCTAAATCGTTCCAAATATTTATGTATTTACCTAATACTTTGTACCTAATTGTGATATACACGGAATGTGCCATGCTCGTGGGTTCCCATCGCTGTTTCTCAGTAGGTCAAATTTAACTTTAAACTCGTTTAAGTTTTTAGACTGGACGATCTCTTTGTCCAGGCTATTCCATAAGTCTATACTTCTGTAAGGAAAGCTATATTTCTTGATATCCTTCATGCAGCTTGACTTTCAATTTCATTCCGTGTCCTCTTGTTGCTCTCTTATCCCATAAAAACAGATCTTCTTTATCAATTTTATCTACTCCCACCATGGTCCTGAACACTGCAAGCATGTCTCCCCTCTTTCTCCTTTCCTCTAAGGAAGGCAGATCTACCTTTTCCAGCCTCTCTGTGTATGACAGAGCTGCCAGACTGGGGACCATCTTGGTTGCTGTTCTTTGTATTCTCTCGATCTTATTTATGTCTGTCTTCTTGTGTGGGGACCACACTACTACTGCATATTCCAACCTGGGATGGAACATGGCCACTATCAATTTTTTCATAATTTCCTCATCCATGTACTGGAATGCCACTCGTATGTTAGTCAAGAGATTGTACGTCTCTCTAACTATCTTGTTAATGTGTTTTTCCGGTGACAAACTATCCTGGACCAGCACTCCCAAATCTTTCTCTTCTCTCACTTTTTTTATTGGTTCATTACCCATCATATAATTCAGTGATGGCTTCTTGATACTTTTACCCATTTCCAATATCTTACATTTTTTTGCACTAAATTTCATTTCCCACATCTGGCTCCAACCTTGGATCCTATTCAGGTCTTCCTGCTGCATTTTACAGTCTTCCTCGACTTCTACTCTCCTCAAGATCTTTGCATCATCAGCAAACAGACTTGCTCACTCCATCTACCATATCATTTACACAAATCAGGAACATTACTGGCACTAACATCGAGCCCTGTGGGACTCCAGTTGTTACTTCTCTCCATCCGGACATCTTGTACTTTATTACTGTCCTCATTTGTCTGTCTCTCAAGAAGTCCCACATCCACTACGGGACGTTTCCCCTCAGTTCTCCTGTGTGTTCCAATTTCCACATTAGTCGCTTGTGGGGTACCTTGTCAAAGGCTTTTTCCAGATCTAGATACACACAATCCATCCAGCTCTCTCTCTCTCCTGTAACACATCAATCACTCTTAAGTAAAAGCTCAACAAGTTGGAAACACATGACCCACTTCTGAATCCAAACTGGCTCTCAGGCAATATGTTCATCTCCTCCAGATATTTTATCCATCTGTCTTTCAGGATTCTCTCGCATAATTTTGCAGCTACGCTGGTCAGGGACACTGGTCTATAATTCAGGGGTTCTTCCTTGTTTCCTCTCTTATCAATTGGTACCACATTGGCCCTCTTCCATTCCCGAGGCACTTTCCCTTCTTCCAGAGAACACACTATTAAATCGTGAATCTTATCTGCCAGTTGTTCTCTGCACTCTTTCAGTACCCAGGTAGAGATTCCATCTGGTCCTGGGGCTTTCCTTACATTTTGAGTTTCCAGTAATTTATACACTTCCTGCACTTCCACTTTTCTGTCTTTCATCACTACATTTCTAGTCACACCCTCCCCCTCCACAAAGTCCCATTCTTTAGTGAAAACCGATTGGAAACATTGTTCATTATTTCAGTTTGCATTGCCTTCTCTTTATAGACCTGTCCTTCTACTTTCAGTTGGGTGATTCCTTCCTTTTGTTTCAATTTGCCATTAACAAATCTATAAAACAATTTGGGTTCTTCCCTAAATTTGTCAATTATACCTTTTTCAAAGTTTCTCTCTTCCTCTCTGCGTATTCTTGTATATTCATTTCTAGTTCTTTTATATTCTTCTGCTGATTTATTATTACCTCTCTTTCTCCATTTGTTCCATGTCATGTCCCTTTCTTTTTCTGCTATCATGCACCTTCTGTTAAACCAATCTTTTCTCCTGTTTTTTTTCCCACTTACTCTTGGAACATGTTTCTCCACTCCTGAATTATAGATATCTAAAAAGATATCCCACTTCCTCTGCATCTCTCTTGTTTCTCTGAATTTTCTCCAATCCACATTTTCCAAAAATTTCCTCAATCCTGTAAAGTTTGCTTGCCCATAGTTGTATCTTCCCTGTTTATAAAACTCATCTCCGGGCACCACATTCCCTTTTATCATTTTAAACTCAATGACCACATGATCACTTTTTCCTATAAGACACTGATATTTTAAATTTTCAACTACATCAGGTTCTTTAGTTAGCAGTAAATCTAATATTGCTGGCATGTCGTCTCCTCTGAATCTAGTCTCCTCTTTGACCCATTGGGTCATTACATTACTCATTACAATATTTAACAATACAGTGCCCCATGAATCTTCATTGCTTCCTGAGTCCCATTCCTCCCAGTTCACCTCTTTATAGTTGAAATCCCCAATCATAATTATATTATTGCTTTTCTTAATCACTTTCTTGAGATAGATAACCATATCTGACAACATCTCCTGATATTCATCGTCCTTCCATGCCCTTGTCTTAGGAGGAGCGTATACCACTGCGATGTCTCTCTTGCCATTCTTTCTGGTTTCTAGTTTCATATTTATCACTTCGGCCTTACCCTTTCCCAGTTCCACATTTTCCACACTGAGGTTGTTCTTCACTGCTATCATCACTCCTCCTCCCGTTTTTTCTTTTCTGTCTCTTGTCCACAATTTGTATTTG
The DNA here is from genome assembly GCF_032717465.1 of Coenobita brevimanus. Classification (NCBI taxonomy): domain Eukaryota; kingdom Metazoa; phylum Arthropoda; class Malacostraca; order Decapoda; family Coenobitidae; genus Coenobita; species Coenobita brevimanus. The sequence continues at coordinate 26,890,867 of NC_137016.1, read as the reverse complement.
CCATCTCCCATATGGATGTCAATATCCTCTCTTAACCTGGTCTCTATAAAGCACATGATATCTGGTTCGTGAATCCTCAGCAATCGTTGATTTCTAACCTTGCTGATATTAAACCGTCAACATTAGTATATGCCACTTTCCAACTTTTTCCACTGTTCTTTATTTCCTCTTCTCTTCCTCTCTCCATCAGTACCACTTCCTCAATTTCTGATCCATAACTCTCCAATAAAACACTGTGTGTGTGTGTGTGTGTGTGTGTGTGTGTATTTACCTATTTGTAGTATACAGGAATTGAGCAATGCTCGTGTTATCCTGCCTCCAAATCCACATTTATCAAGTCTACCTTTACACAATTGAATGTTTTTCTCATGCACTACCTCTTCGTCTAAGTCGTTCCAAATATTTATGTATTTACCTAATATACCAAATTGTGTGTGTGTGTGTATTTACCTATTTGTATTTACCTATTTGTAGTATACAGGAATTGAGCAATGCTCGTGTTGTCCTGTCTCCATATCCATATTTATCAAGTCTACCTTTACACACATGAATGTTTTTCTCATCCACCACCTCTTTGTCTAAGTCGTTCCAAACATTTAAGTATTTACCTAATATACCTAAATGTGATATACACGGAATGTACTATGCTCGTGGGTTTCCGTCGCTGTTTCTCAATAAGTCGAATTTAGCTTTAAACTCGTTTCAGGACGATCTCTTTGTCCAGGCTATTCCATAAGTCTATACTTCTGTAAGGAAAGCTGTATTTCTTGATATTCTTCAAGTAGATTGACTTTTTCAATTTCATTCCGTGTCCTCTTGTTGCTCTCTTATCCCATAAAAACAGATCTTCTTTGTCAATTTTATCTACTCCCACCATGGTCCTGAACACTGCAATCATGTCTCCCCTCTTTCTCCTTTCCCCTAAGGAAGGCAAATCCAGTTTTTCCAGCCTCTCTCTGTATGACAGGTCTGTCAGACTGGGGACCATCTTGGTTACTGTTCTTTGTATTCTCTCAATCTTGTTTATATCTTTCTTTTTGTGTGGGGACCACACTACCGCTGCATACTCTAACCTGGGGCGGATCATGGCCACTATCAATTTTTTCATCATCTCTTCATCCATATAATGAAATGCTACTCTTATGTTAGTCAAGAGTTTCTAAGTCTCTCCAACTATCTTGTTAATGTGCTTTTCTGGTGACAAACTATCTTGGACCAGCACTCCCAAATCTTTCTCTTCTCTCCTTTTTGTGATTAATTCATTACCCAACAAATAATTCAGTGATGGCCTCCTGGTACTTTTACCCATTTCCAATATTTTACATTTCTTTACATTAAATTTCACTTCCCACGTCAGGCTCCAATTTTGTATCCTATCCAAATCTTCCTGCAGTATTTTACAATCCTCCTCAACCTCTACCTTCCTCAAGATCGTTACATCATCAGCAAACAGACTTGCATAACTGTTCACTCTATTTACCATATCATTTACGTAAATCAGGAACATTACTGGTGCCAACACTGAGCCTTGAGGGACTCCACTTGTTACTTCCCTCCATCCAGACATCCTATCCTTTATTACTGTCTTCATTTGTCTGTCTCTCAAAAAGTCTCTCATCCATTCCAGAAGTTTCCCCTTTAGTCCTCCTATATATTCTAGTTTCCACATTAGTCTCTTATGAGGTACCTTGTCAAAGGCCTTCTCTAAGTACACACAATCCACCCAACCATCTCTCTCTCCTGTACCACATCAATCGCTCTTGAGTAAAAGCTGAACAAGTTAGAAACACATGACCTTCCACTTCTGAATCCAAACTGACATTCAGCCAAAATATTCATCTCTTCCAGATATTTTATCCATCTGTCTTTCAGGATTCTCTCACACAATTTTGCGACCATGCTGGTTAGAGACACTGGTCTATAATTCAGGGGTTCTTCCCTGTTTCCTCCCTTGTAAATTGGTACCACATTTGCCCTCTTCCATTCTTGTGGCACTTTCCCCTCTTCCAGTGAGCATACGATTAAACTGTTAATTTTATCCGCCAGTTGTTCTCTGCATTCCTTCAGTACCTAATTAGAAATTCCATCAGGTCCTGGGGCTTTCCTTACATCTTGAGTTTCCAGTAATTTATACACTTCCTGTACCTCCACTTTTATATCTTTCATCACCGGAACATTTCTAATCACTCCCTCCCCTTCCACAAGCTCCTTTTCTTTAGTGAAAACTGACTGGAAACGTTTGTTCATTATTTCTGCTTGCATTGCCGCATCCTTAAAGACCTCTCCTTCTACTTTCAGTTTGGTGATTCCTTCCTTTTGTTTCAGTTTGCCATTAACAAATCTATAAAACAGTTTAGGTTCATCCTTGCATTTGTCTATTATACCTTTTTCAAAATTCCTTTCTTCTTCTCTAAGTATTCTTGTGTATTCATTTCTTGTTCTTTTATATTCTTCCTTTGTTCTGTTGTTACCTCTCTTTCTCCAATTGTTCCATGCCTAATCTCTCTCTTTTTTTTGGCTATCATACACCTTCTGTTAAACCACTCCTTTTTCCTGTTTCCTTTCCCTCTTACTCTTGGTACAAATTTTTCCACTCCCAAATTATAGAGGTCTAGAAAGATATCCCACTTCCTCTGTATCTCTCTTGTTTCTCTGAATTTTCTCCAATCCGCATTTTCAAAAAAGTTTCTCAATCCTGTAAAATTTGCTTTCCCAAAGTTGTATCTTCCCTGTATATGAAGCTCGTCTCTTGGCTTGACGTTCCCTATTAACATCTGGAACTCAATGACCACATGATCACTTTTTCCTAAAGGACAGAGATATTTCAATGTGTGTGTGTGTGTGTGTGTGTGTGTGTGTTCTTACCTAATTGTTCTTACCTAATTGTATCTTTACAGGAATGAGTCAAGCTCGTATTGTCCCGTGTCTTAGACCATATTTATCGTACATATCCTTAAATTTGTGAATTGTTTTGGCACACACTATTTCATTCGGTAGTGCATTCCATTGATCGATTGCTCTGTTTGGGAAACTGAATTTCCTTACGTCTTTATCACCTCTCTTCTTATGCAGTTTTTTGCAGTGTCCTCTTGCTGATGCTTCTCCATATGTTAAGTAATCATTTATGTCTATTTTCTCCTTTCCTGATATGCACTTATATAGCATTATCATGTCACCTCTTTTCCTTCTCTCCTGTAGTGTTGGTAGATTCAGTTTATTTAGTCTTTCTTCATAGCTTAGGTCCCTTAAGCTTGGTATCCATCTTGTAGCGGCCCTTTGAACTTTTTCAATCTTGTCTATATGCTTTTTGAGATGAGGACTCCAGACTACTGATGCATATTCCAGGGTTGGTCTAATGAATGATGTTATTATCCTTTTTAGCATGTCTTCATTTATGTATGTGAATGCTATTCTCATATTTGCAAGCAGTGTATACATGTTCCGTACCTTCTCGCTGATGTGGTCAGCCGGAGATAGTCTGTTATTGATAATCACACCTAGGTCTTTCTCTCTTTCTGATGTGTATAGGGTTTTATTTCCTAACTTATAATCCCAATCAGGTCTTTTTCCGCTTTTACCAAACTTGATTACATGACACTTGTCCACATTGAATTCCATTTGCCATGTACTACTCCATTCATGAAGTTTATTTAATTCTTCTTGTAGCTCCCTACAAGAGTCTGTGCTAGTAATTCTCCTTTGTATTTTTGCATCATCTGCAAACATATTCAGATAGCTCTCATTTCCAGTGTTACTGTTTATATCATTTATGTACACTAAAAACATGATTGGTGCCAGCACCGAACCCTGTGGTACTCCACTAGTCACTTCTTTCCATGATGAGTAGTTTCCTCTTAGTACTGTCCTCATTTCTCTTTATGAGAAAGTCTTGCATCCAACAAAACAGTTTGCCTCAACCCTCCTTGATGGTACAGCTTCCATAAAAGTCTTTGGTGTGGTACTGTGTCAAAAGCTTTCTTGAAATCTAAATAGATACTGTCCACCCATCCTTCCCTTTCCTGTATTGTGTTTGTTACTCTGTCATAGTAGCTCAACAGATTGGTAACATATGATTTTCCTTTTCTGAAACCAAACTGTCTTTCTGTTATCATACTGTGTTTTTCTAGATGATTTACCCAAGCTTTTCTTATAAGTTTTTCTAATACCTTGCTTACAACACTAGTCAGTGATACTGGTCGGTAGTTGAGAGGATTTTGTCTATTTCCTTTCTTGAATAAGGGGACTATATTTGCTTTTTTCCAAATATCAGGTAGTTTCCCTTGACTCAAAGATTTCTTGAAAATTAAAAATAATGGTTTACTTAACTCATTTGCACATTCTCGTAACACCCAACATGAAATTTCATCAGGACCACTTGCTTTTCCTCTGTCTAATCTACTTAACTCCTCTTGTATTACTTTTTCTGCTATTTGTATATCTGGTAGTATGTGTGGACATGCGTGTTCCACATAGTCTCTCTCAAAATTTTTTTCTTCTGTAAAAACTAATTGGAAATTCTTATTTAGTGCTTCACAAATATCTTTCTCTTGTGTATAAGTGATTCCCTCGTCCGTGATGGATTGTATTATATCTTTTACTTTGGTTTTGCTTCTGATATAGCTGTAAAACAGCTTTGGTTGATCACTACTTTTATTTATTATATCCTCCTCAAACTGTTTTTGGGCTTCCCTCCTTATTCTTGTATAGTCGTTTCTTGCCTGTTTGTAATTATTATATGCCCTTTCACTATTGTGTCTTCTGTATCTATTCCACAACAAATCTCTTCTTTCTTTAGATTTTTTACATTCTGTATTGAACCATTTCTGTATTTTCTTAGCTGCTTCTTTTGTGCTGTGGGATGTAATTCTGGACTCCTATTTCATAAAATTCACAAAATTTTTTATATACAGCATTTAAATCTTGTCCTCTAAGCTCATTTTCCCAATCAACTTCTAAGAAATACTTCTTTAGGTCTTGATAATTTCCCTTTTTATAGTTTAGTCTCTTTTTGTAACTGTCAGTGCTGTTTACTATGTCATATGCTATCCTGAAGTTATAATTTAGTACTGCATGATCGCTTTTGCCGAGTGGAGGGTGATATATTAAACTGTCAATGTCATTTTCTTGCCTAGTAAATATTAGATCTAGCACTAAAGGTACATCAAGTCCTCTTTTTCTAGTGGTTTCCCCTCACATGTTGCGTTAAGAAAAACTCTTGTACGAGATCCAGGAGCTTTTGGTCCCAGCAGCTTTCTTGGCTATTTATATCTAGAGTATTCCAATTTATATTTGTATTGAAATCCCCAGTTAGTATAATTCTTTCCGATTTCTCTTCCATTTTATGTAGCAAGGATCTTATACTCTGAATTGTACTCTCTGCTAGGTCCTCATATTCGTCTCTTTCCCATGTGTTTGATTTGGGTGGCATATACAAATTGGCTACAATTACTTTACCTTCAGATGTGTCGATCTCTACTGCAATCAGTTCTACTTGTGATGGTATATCTAGGTTTATTTCCTTGACTTTTAGATTTTTCTTAGTTAATATTATATTTCCTCCTCCTTTTTTAAATTTCTGTCTCTTCTCCATATATTGTATTCCTCTAAGTTTAGTATGTCATTGGATATCCTTGGTGTTAATTTTGTCTCAGTTAGGCATATTATTTGTGGTTCATTTTCTCTGACATAATCATTCATCTCTAGTAATTTAGATACCATTCCATCCACATTTGAGTACATCAACTTTATCATTTTGTTTATATACTTGTCATGACATGGTTCTACTAACTTCCTCCTTTTTCTTCCATCCTGTTTGTGTACCACTTTCGTACCTGCAATCCTATTACTTTGTAAAAAAATTTCTTCTTGTCCTCTTCTGATCTTCCCTCATTTTTTGTTTTTGCTTCCTCCCTTTTCTCTTTCAGTAATTCCAGTTCCTCTTGTGTTAGACATCTTTTTATCCATACATTTTTGAACTCCTCTTTTTCCATAAGATTCTTTGCATTTTTTAGTATCTCTTCCACAGTGTTTACACTCTGGAAAGTCACCTTTAGAGGTCTTGTCTTGCTTTTCTCGTATTTCCCTTAACCTTTTGTGTTCCTCTATGTCTTTACTACAGATTTCCTCTGATACTTCTTTCAGTAAGTTCATTACATTTGCCATCTCCTTTTTGTCTCTAGTGATTTTGTTTTTAATTTCTTCCTCTTCTATACCAGTGATTACTATTGATTTATTTATTTCTACTGAATCTCTGACTAACTTTGGATTGTTTTGGATTATTCTTTTCACTTCCTTTTTAATGCTTTTTTCCTCCACCCTTGTTTCCAAGTCTTTCTTTACTTTCACCATTTCAGCATACGTGATTTCTACATCATTTTTGTAGCTTTGCACAGCTTCATTTACCTGTGTTATCTTCTCCTCAATATCACTGCTCTGGTCCATAAGACTGCTTGCTTGTCTAATTGTCTCTGTGTCATTTTTTAACTCTCTTCCATAACACTCTCGTGATTAAATACTGTACTTCCCATTTCACTCACTTTCTTCCTAAGGGTATTCAATTCCACTGTTAGTTCACTGATGGTTGTGTCTTTCTTATTGGCCTCCTTTCCCAGTTTATCTATCTCTTCCTTTTGCAAGTGCATTTGCTTCTTTATTTCATCAATTTCATTTTTGAAAGCCATTTCTAGATTGTGTACACGTTCAACCAGTCTATTGTGAGTCTCCACTTCAACTAGTTCTTGGTAGAAATCGTCATTTTGCTTTTACTTTTATCCCTTTTCTTTTCCAAATTTGTTTTACTGAAGTATGTATCCATTTTGTAATACTAAATGAACAGAGTATGTACTTACAGTGTGCACGCTTTCCCGGTCTTTCTGTAGTATAAACAAACCCAGCTGACTCAACGCATCGTGGTTCTTTGTTGTTTCAACCAGTCTTATTTAAACTTATTATTTCTTTTCCTTTTAATAATGACAAATCATTTAGTCTAACCTGGTACAGAGCTTGACTCATTCAAAGATACTTATTTAGGTAATGCCTCTGGCCGTGTTGAGCTTGTATGGAGCGCCGGTACAGACGTCCACATCCGACGATGCCGTGTGTGTGTGTGTGTGTGTGTGTGTGTGTATTTACCTATTTGTATATTTACCTATTTGTAGTATACAGGAATTGAGCAATGCTCGTGTTGTCCTGTCTCCATATCCACATTTATCAAGTCTACCTTTACACACATGAATGTTTTTCTCATGCACCACCTCTTTGTCTAAGTCGTTCCAAATATTTAAGTATTTACCTAATATACCTAATTGTGATATACACGGAATGTACTATGCTCGTGGGTTTCCGTCGCTGTTTCTCAATAAGTCGAATTTAACTTTAAACTCGTTTAAGTTTTTAGACTGGACGATCTCTTTGTCCAGGCTATTCCATAAGTCTATACTTCTGTAAGGAAAGCTATATTTCTTGATATCCTTCAAGCAGCTTGACTTTTTCAATTTCATTCCATGTCCTCTTGTTGCTCTCTTATCCCATACAAACAGATCTACTTTGTCAATTTTATCTACTCCCACCATGGTCCTGAACACCGCAATCATGTCTCCCCTCTTTCTCCTTTCCTCTAACGAAGGCAAATCCAGTTTTTCCAGCCTCTCTCTGTATGACAGATCTGCCAGACTGGGGATCATTTTGGTTGCTGTTCTTTATACAGTATTCTCTCAATCTTGTTTATATCTTTCTTTTTTTGTGGTGACCACACTACTGCTACATATTCTAACCTGGGGCGATATCATAGCCACTATCAAGTTTTTCATCATCTCCTCATCCATATAATGAAAAGCTACTCTTATGTTAGTCAGGAGCTTATACATCTCTTTAACTGTCTTGTTAATGTGTTTTTCAGGTGACAAACTGTCCTGGACCAACACTCCCAAATCTTTCTCTTCTCTCGCTTTTGTGATTGGTTCATTGTGTGTGCGTGTGTGTGTGTGGGTGTGGGTGTGTGTGGGAGGTTGGTCTACCACACACTACACAGTCAGTTTGAATCCGACGTTGGAACCGTGCTTGACTGGCGAATCGTTATTTGTGGCTTATTTTTCTGCCTTCCAGTGATTGCTTGCCTTGTTTGTCAACATGGGGCCTAAACATGGTGCTAGTGATGCATGTGGTAACACACCAAAGCTGGCTCGTAAAGTGATGTAGCTGACAGAGAAAGTTAAAATGTTGGACAAACTTAGGGAAGGAATGTCGGCGACAATTCGCCATCAGGACGATTCCCCGTCATTTATTTACATACCAATTTGTTCAGCAAGTACAGTACACTAGTTTTTTACTTATATGAGCTATAAAATCTCCCTTAAAATTAGTTATTAAAGTATTAATTAATCAATAATAAGTATATTTATAGAAGGACAGGGAATCGTCCAGGGTGCGAATAGTCCTGACGAGGAATCGCCCATGTTTTGACGGTGAATTGACTTTACGGGGAATTGTCTCGGAACCGTATGTTTGGGGTGAATGAGTCAACTGTTCATACAAAAAAGAAGGCAGAATGTAGCATACGGGAGGCAGTGATGGCTAGTGCACCAGACTGTGCTAAAGTGTCTCCACCTATGCCTGTGCTTGTCAGAGTTCAGTAAGTTAAATTTCTTACATTTTTGTTGTTTTTCATACTTTATGCTAGTTTATATGTTGTATGTAATGCATAAACAGTATTATTCAGATGTAATTCATTTAATACACATGCATAATTACGTGCACAAATGAGCAGAATGTATATGCGAATTTACCACATACGCGAAGGGTCTGGGAATGTAACCCTCACGTGAATTAAGGGATTACTGTACTGTGGTACAAAGTTTGGCTGAGAGGTGACGATAACAAGGGGGCACACATGAACAGGTTGAAAAGACAGGGCTTTGAAGGAGTGGCGGGACCTGAACCATAACAATGCGCTGCATGCCGGGGCCACCATCTTGCCTGAGACAAGCGACAGTCACCTTGCGTGTGCCTGGTGTTTTCAAATGGCAAAATCGTTATAGTGGGAAATTTACTGTAAATCGAATTTTGGGGTGGAACTTTTCTATTATCGCTGTAGCGAAATATCGTTAACCGAAACATCATAAAACGAGTAATGACTGTAACAGGTATGTACATGAAACACAGTCTTTTGAACTGATGATACTTATTGAATAAAATATAAGTTGTACTAGCTACGAGTCTTCGTCACAGTAGCTGACTCGCTGCGGTAATGGCACTTCTCATCGACATGGCAACCGAGTTACGCCGCCACTGCCTCACCCACAACTGAGTCTGGCTGCCACTCCCTCATTCTCCCGTCCTTACAAACATGCACACTGCCAACACACATTTTATTCCTGAATTCAAGTACTTTTCATACTTCATCATAAAATAAAGTTTACTTCAAATTACTGCCATAAAATATGAAATATCAACATCATTACCAGCATGATAATGTAAGCATTTCTAACATCAAGTTTGACGGCTATTTTTTTCTCACCCGGACAACAAAATTATTTCAGTGATAAAATGACCGATTACTGTATGGTACTGTAATAAAGATGCATACTATGTGTCACTAACACATACCTTCTGACAACATCAACTTGACTCGTTACTGGGGTTGCGATATGGAAGGCACTGCATCAGGGGAGTCAGGGGCCGAAGCAGGGGAGTCCAGGGCTGAAGCAGGGGAGTCCGGGGCTGAAGCAGGGAAGTCTGGGGCTGAAGATGGGGAGTCAGGGGTTGAGATGAAGATGAGGTTGCAGCTGGTGGTGAGGCTGTGGCTCAGTGTTCAGTTCTCTTGAAAAACTGGAGAACTGAAGACTGCTTGGGGGCATATTTCTTTTTGCCATAGATATGACGATAACAGGACACTGCATTCTCAATTTCCCTGTACACTTTGGCAAACCTCTCTGCATTGGGGTCCTGATCTTCAAATGCAGCCATTGCTTTTCTAGGAAGTCGAAAGCATTTCCCATTTCCTTGATCTTAAACCGTCTTAGTGGTTCTGCCTCATCACTTTTTTCATCATTTTCCATTTGTTTTCCTAGGTCTAGTAAATCTTCATTACTAAACTCTTGATCATGTGAATCAATAAGTTCATTTACATCACTCTCGTCTGTGTCCAGATTTAAATCATTTCCAATTTTCACACAGTTGCGCTTGACTTCATTTATACTGTCTTCATCAAATCCTTTAAAGTCATTTATAAGGTTAGGGCACACTTTTTTCACACTCCGTGCATATTTGTCTGTCACTTCAGCCCAACATATTCCAATATTTTTAACTGCCATATAGATGTTAAAATCTTTCCAGAATTTTCTGAGCGATACTTTATAATTTTCTGTTGCTCGTATTGCCTGTCTGAATATTTTTCTCAGGTAGTAAGCCTTGAATACTCTTATTACACCTTGGTCCATGGGTTATAGGATTGATGTTGTGTTTGGTGGCATAAACAAACTTTCACATTAGGGTGCAACTCTGTCAAGCTCGGAGGATGACTAGGAGCATTATCAGTGATGAGAAGAGCTTTGAATAGCACAATACCGTTCAACCTCCGGCACAATACACTTTGAAAACCAGTCAATGAAAATTGCACTCGTCACCCAAGCCTTTAAATTACTTTTCCAATAAACTGGTAGGCTAGCTTTAAGAATCACCTTAAGAGCTCTTGGATTTTCTGAGTGGTACACGGGTAGCGGTTTAAGCTTGAAATCACCTGCACAGTTTCCCCCCAAAAGTAGCATTAGGTGCTCTTTGGAAGATTTGTGCCCTGGCATGGTTTTTTCTACTTTAGCAATGTAGGTTCTGTTAGGCATTTGTTTCCAGTTTTGTCCCATTTCATCAACATTAAAAATAAGTTCTGGAATGTAGTCTTCCTTCTCAATCAACTCCTCCAACTCTTTAACGAATGTTTTTGTTGCTTCGTCATCTGCACTGGCTGCTTCTCTGAAAATTCTTCTGCTGGTTAGATTTGCTCAGTCAATGAATCGAGTAAACCAACCTTTTGATGCCACAAATGTCTCGTTAGTCTCACTTTCCTCCCTTTTTTCTTTCTTAAGGTCTTGGTAGAGTGTGTGCTTTCTCACAGATTAACTGTTCACTCAGAGGCATGCACTGTAGATTATTGTCCTCAATCCACAGCATTAGCATACGTTCCATCTCAATCAACAGTCCCGATCTTTGCTTGGTAATCACAGTTGATTGCATAGGAGTTGCACCTTTAACCCCTTAACCGCGGGGCGTCACTTTCGTGACGCTTGGGAGCAAGGGATCATACCGCGGGGCGTCGCTTTTGTGATTCTGTGTTATTTTGAATTCACCCGGGCTTCCAAGCGGGGGCTTGTATCATCTATCAGTACTGCCCATGTCCAACACTAGTCAGCACTCCTAATCTCATCTGTACTCCCATCCATTGTTGACAATTTAGCCATTTCTCCCCGTTCTTGACTCCCCTCCCTACCCCCCCTCCATTACCCTATCCTCTCGCCTGCCCGGCCGTGCTACGCTAAGTAAATCTTCCCTGGAATTTTTCACTGATTTCATCCATTGAAATAAGCCCTATGTCCTATTCTTATACCAAATAATATATACAAGAAAGAAATAAGGTAAGTGAGAGTGCCATACACCTGGAATTGGCTAATCATCACCTGACAACACCTCACGTGCACTCGTTCGCTAATTTTCGCTGTTTTTTTCCCCTTGAAATATGCCGTATAATCTATTTTCGTAATAAATATACATGTAAGGAGGGAAGGGAGAAGCCTAAGTGATATTTACATTCACCTGGAACTACCTAATTTATAATGTATTGTCTAGATTTCCTGCCAATCATATCGGTGCTAGACAAAGCTGTTTCAAGATATAACATTGGTAGCTCTGAATATATATCTCCTAAGTAGGCCTCTAATCTATTTTCGTAATAAATATACATGTAAGGAGGGAAGGGAGAAGCCTAAGTGATATTTACATTCACCTGGAACTACCAAATTTATAATGTATTGTCTAGATTTCCTGCCAATCATATCAGTGCTAGACTTAGCTGTTTCAAGAACCAATATTGGTAACTCTGAATAACCCCTAAAGCAGGCCTCCACGGCCTCCGTTATCAGCTTACTCTCATCTTCCGAAGCGAGAGTACGTATGTTTCTTCTTGCTGACTTCAAGGCCTTTTTTCACCCCCATGCAAATGGCCCTGTGACCTTTACCCCCTACTAAACCTCATGTGGAAAGAGGTAAAGGACTGACAATTGATAAAAGAGTGACTACAATCTTTCTATTGAGTAAAACAGTGCAAGTGGAATTGTAAATAATGTGTAAACAGCAAGTGAAAGTAATGAATGTAAATATACGTGAACAATGGAAAATAGTTTTATAAGTTATTTCAAGTGACAGTGCACAACACAGTGTAAATAAAATAGAAATGTAAACAACGTAAATAAAATAGAGAACGTAAATAGAAATGTAAATGAGTAGTACAGTATTATAAGAATACGAGTATATACCCTAGGAGTAATGAAAGTGAAAGTTTCACTCTAGCATGTCTGAATGCTATGAGTTATGAGAGTGAAGATGAAAGTGACATTCACTCTCAATGCCAGTACACAGGACGAGAAAGTGAATGCTACGTATTTTACTGAAAGAAATTGAATCCCTACAGTGACAATAAACTAATACTACTGAAGGAAACTTATGGATAAAGACTGTAGATATATATAAGTGTTATATAGTAATAGAAATATAAAGTGTGAGGGGTTTTATGAATAATAAATGACAGAGTAACAAAAGCGAACTAGTGCCAGTGCGACGATCAGACGCGCTCGTAACTTCCACTGCTTTCACAGTGTTTTTTTTTTTTGAGTATGGATCCCAAACTACTTCAAAATTGTAGAATAGTGTTTATAGTGTTTGTATCTGGCTGTGGTAATCATATTACGGGTTGTCGGGAAGTGTAAAGTGGAGACTTCGTTACCCTACTTCAGAGGTCTCCACAAGTCCTACGGTAACCGACGAAGGCTCAACAATCATTCCAGGAGAAAGCTGAAGGTATGTGCCATAAGCATATGTAATTTTATTATTCTAGGACTAATAACTGATTTTTGGCAAATATTTTTTGAGAGTCTGTCAGAGCCCAAATAACCCCGCGGCACACGCAAGTCATTGGTAAACAAGCCCGCGGTGTAGGGGTTAACGTGAGTCAAGATACGTTCCTTGTCTTTGAGGATGGTAGCTACAGTAGTACGGCTCATCCTTAGCGCAAGCCCGATCGCTGATGCCTTTTCTCCTTTCTCATTACGCTTAATAATATCGACTTTTTCAGGTAATGTGATGGTCTTGCAATTCTTGGAGTCATTATGGTCACTACGAAGCTGTCTCTTAGGCATCATGGAATCAGGATGGCGAAAAACAAACACAAAAAAATGACGGTACCACTATATCAGGTGGTGGTAGCAGTGAGACTGAGAGAGAGTATTGGTAGTCAAGCGTGAGGTGGGAAAATGCCAGAGACATCTCGTGGTAAACACCAACACTTAAAAACCCGCGCGTTACATATTTTTTTCTTTATTTTCTTATATTTTAAAATTCTCTCACAGACCGACTGTCGTAACCTCGAACTGACGTAAGTCGATACCGACGTAACCCAGAACCTTACTGTATACATATATACTATGTATATATATATATATATATATATATATATATATATATACAGGTAACTCGCACGGAACACGTGGGTTTCGTTCCTACCGTGCCGTGTTAGGTGCGAAATCGCGTATATTTAAACTACTCCGTATTTTGCTCCCTAGACCCCCCAAATGTGTTGTTTTGCTGTTATCTGTCACTAGAAAGCACTTTAAGTGGTTAGAAGGTTTATTTAATGTTATAACTCACAAATACAGTACTCCAGAGCAAAACTTCAACACACAAATACTGTACGTAAACACAAGGAAACATTCCAACGCCGATCATAGGTAATCATATAAATTAGGTTAACTGGTACCAGTGCTTTAACTTACAAGTACATACCAGAACAGTACATATTTAACTTAGAAATGCAGTACTGTGATATCGAATGATTTCAGTACATAATCTGTTAGGAATGGCTGGAAAAAAAATTGTTATGAATACATTTTCACCTTTTTTATATATGTTTACGGTAGTTTCGAGTTATTTTTTACGTTATCGTTGTGCCCATGCTTGGAAAAGGGAGTGAAAGAGTTGAATTTTCAGTCCTAAATGAGAAAACTGCACGTCCTCCAAGGCTAGACTCTGCCACGGGAGAATAAAGTGGAGGGTCAGTCCGATTAGCAATAAGGAAGTTGTGTCACAACTTCCAGCTCCCACACCACGAGAATGGCTAAAAATAGAATCGTAATGCAGTTTCAGAACTAACAATAAGTCTAATTATTACGAATACAGATACAAAGCAGAAATAAATACGTTTACAGACAGGGAAAACGTATTTCTTCCGTCATAACATGTTCATCTTTCTCTATCATTTTACGTTCATCTTTATCATTTTACCTTGTTATTTTCGCAATATATATTGCTGTCTCGTAAACTGGGTGGTTGTTTGTGTTTTGCAAGGGAGGAAAAAGGTTGTATTTTCTATCTGGGTCGAGATAATGGGTGTAACTATGTGTGGTTAGGCATGGCCACGAGCGAAAAAATCGTACATCCACTCATCACGATAGCCGGTGGTGAACTGACAGATGATACATGAGACGGTGAAGTCAAGGTCATGTCCCAGATTTTCGTTCACTTCCCGAAAGTGTTCACAGTTTTCTACAAGTTGCAAACCATTACAGCAAACCTGAGCAAATAGGTAAAGATACCAAGACAAAAATGTATTTTTCTCTTATTATAAGTCTTTAACGAACAAACAAAAAAAAGGCAATATTCCGACGCCGATCATGGGTAATCATATAAATCAGGTTAACTGGTTACAAGGCTTTATTTAATGCTTTAATTGCTTACAAGTACATACCAGAACAGTAAATATTTAACTTACAAATACAGTACTGTAGAAAAGCAGTACAGTAAGAGTTTAACGAACAAACAAAAATGGCAATATTCCGACGCCGATCATGGGTAATTATATAATTCGGGTTATCTGGTTACAAGGCTTTATTTAATTATTTAACTTTATTTAAGTGCTTACAAGTACAGTACATACGAGAACAGTAAATATTTAACTTACAAATACTGAACAGCACTGTGGAAAAAACGAACAAATAAAAAAGGCAACATTCTGACGCCTATCAGGTAAACTGGTTATAAGACTTTATTTCTTGCTTTAACGTTATTTAATAGTACTTTAAGTTGCACATAAACTTACCAGAAAAGTACAGTACTGTAAATATTTAACTTACAAATACTGTGCTACTGTATTCGGGAATGTCTCACTCACTGAATAATTTCCCGCCTAGATCATCACGTAATCAAAACAAACCGCGCGCTGCGGTGACGTTCGAGGATTTGATCTTTCAAAGGCCTCTCCTGCGTTAATTTGTAGTTTTCATAATGGTTTTTTAATCTTACGTTGTCTTATATGTATCCCAGCCCTTACCGTGTATAATTGCGAGCGCGTTCCGTGAGATCGTGTTCCGTGCGAGTTACCTGTATATATATATATATATATATATATATATATATATATATATATATATATAATGTATATATATGTATATATATATATATATATATATATATATATATATAAATAAATATATATATATATATATATAAATATATATATATATATATAAATATATATATATATATATATATATAAATATATATATATATATATATATATATATATATATATATATATATATATATATATATGTACAGTAATCCCTCATTATACCCCATTGTAAAGCAATCCATCGTATAGCAATCCCATTATAACATGGAGTCAATGGGGATACATTCCCAGACGTGCCTAAACTCTCACATACACACACCTTAGCACTCACATACATGAAATATCCTTATGTTTAAACATTTGAAATAACACATTAATGGTGAATAAAGAGAAAAAAATATGAAAACTACAGTATACAGTAGTTCTTACCTTTACTGAAGCAAGCAAGGGTTGTTTATGTGGTTCATAGACAATTCGCCATGAAGTCGACAATTCGCCGTCATAATATGGACGTTCCCCGTCAAGACAATTCCCCGTCATTCTATAAATATACTTATTACTGATTAACTGATACTTTAATAACTAATTTTCAGGGGAATCTATCAAAGTCTATTTTCATTCAATAGCGTTGGCTTTGGATATCATTTGTAAGTTGCACTTTTAGACAATATTTAACTTGTTTCTACCTTGCTGTAGTTGACTTTGAATTATGTTCTAGCATCACCCATAGCTGTTTTCATTAACTTCCCTTGGTACTACAACATCCTGGGTATATTTTAAAACGACTTTGAAGAAGTACAAGTCTATCTATCTATATATCTATATACCTAGGCTGCTTCCCCCAAGGAAAGGGAGGTAGCCGAGACAGGACGACACACTCTCCATTTACTCATCCATTTAAACACATTCATTCACATCTTAGCCCCAAAGGGGAGAACGGACAGATCCTCACCGCACCACACCGCATAAGGGTCAACTGCGCAATGCAATCAGTGACATCCGCAGCAGGGCCCGACAGCAGAGCTGGTTTACCCCTGCCACATCATAACATACCCATCCCCTTACCCGCACCTGACCTGACTAGCTGATCAGTACTGTACTGTACTAAAAAACTAGTTTACTTCCTAAATAAACTGATATGAAAATAAACAACGGGGAATCATCCTGACGACGAAAAGTCCCGATGGCAAATTGTCTTGTTATTGTTGTGATGGCGAATTGACTTGATGGCAAATTGTCCCGAAACATTTATATAGACGTAATATGAAGATTATTCGTATAATTCCAAAGTATGTCGATCGTTCACTTAAGGTAATTAGGCATTTATATAAATGCCAATGTCTCATATGTAGCTTTATGCTAAGATGAAGGAACGATCATACATCAGCTGATTCATGTTTCAATATCTTATTATTTTTTCACTTAATGTCCATGATTTGATGCCAAATTTTACATTTACTATATATGTGTGAGTTTTACGCCAGGTACCCTCTTTTTTTTGGATAAGGGCTAAGGCGTTGCCCCTGGATAGAGGACTTTGGTTTGGAGCGAGTAGCATTTTATGACCGGATGCCCTTCCTGATGTCTACCAATGACCCTTGGGTGGATTCGATCCTCCGACCCTTCGGTCAGAGCGGAGCGCTCTAACCCACTGAGCCACGGCTGCTATATAAACAATAAACCACCATCACTTTTATAACTTACATAATTCAAAAACTAGTGTACTTGCTAAATAAACTGATACGTAAATAAATGACGGGGAATCGTCCTGACGGCGAATTGTCACGACTCGACCTCACAGTCACAGCCCTCACTCATCAATGTCAGAACTGGCTGGCTGGGCAGGGCTGGCTGGCTGGCTGGGCACGGCTAGCTAATGAGGGTGGACCGGTGGACAAGTGTGTGTGGTCCAATGCCGACAGTGTGAGGACGTTTTTGATGCGTTTGCACATTCGCTGTTCACTGAGCCGCGGATGATCCATCGTTGTAGCAAATCGTTCCCATTGTATAGTGGGCATAGGGTATTAAAATTTTGACACTGTATAAGCGAAATATCGTATAAAGAGGCATCATATAGTGCGGGATTACTGTATACATATATATATATAGCAGTCAGATAGATTATTTTCTGGTTAGGAGGGCTGATGGGAGGTTAGTGAGGGATGTTAAAGTTATAGGAAGTGAGGAGTGTGTGCAGCAGCACAAACTATTGATTTGTGATATGGTGCTTAAAGAACAAGTGATGAGAAAGAGGACTTATGTACCTAGGAGGAAAATATGGAAGCTGAAAAACCAAGTAGTAAGGGATGCCTTCTATAGCGAGTTGAGGAGAGTGGTGGCTGAACAGGGAGCTGTAGACAGAGGCGTTAATGAACAGTACAGAGCCCTCAAGAACAATTTCTTGAGAGTTACTGATGTAACATGCGGCTAGACAAGAGGACCACCAAGACATAAAGTAACTTGGTGGTGGGATGAGGGTGTAGAAGCTGCAATTAAGGAGAAAAGAAGGCTTTTCCGGGAATGGAAGAAAGGTGGTAGCAAAGAGGAATATTTGGCTGCCAAGCGTAGGGCTAGAAGAGAGGTATACAGGGCAAAGTCTGAGTCACAGAGACAATTACTTGATAACCTAAATCATGGGGAAAGGAAGAATATATTTAGGGTGGCAGGTCAGGTGAAGAGGGATAATCGGGATATCATAGGTGAGCAGTGTGTGAAGAATGATGAAGGAAGGGTAGTGGTGAACAGTGAGGATATTAAAGATGCATGGAGAGAGCATTATAACCGGTTGTTGAACGAGGAGTTTGACTGGGACAGGGAAGGTTTGGAGCCAGCAGATCCAGTGTCTGGCCCTTGGCCTTTGATTGATACTGCTACTGTGAGTGAGGCAATAGGCAGGATGAGGGTGGGGAAGGCAGCAGGTGTGTCTGGGTTAACTGCCGAAATGTTGAAGGCCTCAGGCGATATAGGGGTGAGTTTAGTCACTGACCTGATAAATAGGATTATTTAAGAGTGTGTTGTCCCAGATGATTGGCTGAAAAGTGTAATTGTAAATGTGTATAAAGGGAAGGGTGATGCCATGGAAGGAGGAAATTATAGAGGTATAAAGCTTTTAGATCAGATAATGAAGGTAATGAAGAGAGTTTTAGAAGGTATGATTAGAGAAAGAGTGAATATTGATGAGATGCAGTTTGGGTTTATGCCAGGTAGGGGGGGACCACTGATGCCATACTCATTGTTTGACAGCTTCAGGAAAAATATATTGGTAGGAGAAGGGATCTTTATTTTGTTTTTGTTGATTTGGAAAAGGCCTTTGACAGAGTCCCTAGAGAAGTGGGCAATGAGAAAGCTTGGCTTGGAGAGTGGCTGGTTAGGGTGATTATGGCCATGTATGTGGGTGCTCACACCCAGGTGAGAGTGAATGGAGATTTGAGTGATGAGTTTTCCGTGAATGTTGGTGTGCATCAGGGGTCAGTCTTGAGTCCCATGTTGTTTATCATGGTACATGAAGCCCTTTCACGTGACTTTAGAAACGGACTCCCGTGGGAGTTGTTGTATGCTGATGATTTGGTGTTGATTGCAGAGAATGAAAGGGAGGTGGAGGAAAGGTTTAGGAAGTGGAGAGATGGTATGGGGCAAAAGGGTTTAAGGGTAAATGCAGATAAAACAAAAGTGATGATATCTAGGGTTGGTGGCGGTACTGTCAATGACGAGGGAGAGTGGCCATGTGCAGTTTGCCACAAGGGCGTGGGAAGTAATTCCATCTTGTGTGGTGTGTGTGATAAATGGGTGCATAAGAGATGTAGTGGTATCAGAGGTAGACTGTGAGATAATGCTGATTTTATGTGTACGGCGTGCCGGGGTGAGCAGGTGGAGATTGTCAGACGTGAAAGGATTGAACTTGCTGGTGAATCTCTTGAGTGTGTGGGAAGTTATTTGGGAGACATGTTGTGTGCTGGTGGTGGGGCTGGAGCTAGCTCTGTGGCTAGGGTGAGAAGTGGTTGGAAGAAGTTCAGGGAGCTCTTGCCTCTCCTGACATTGAGAGGGCTCTCCCTACGTGCTAAGGGGTCTTTGTATACAGCATGTGTTAGGAGTGTAATGCTGTATGGCAGTGAGACCTGGGCAGTGAAGGAGGAAGATATTCGCAGGCTCAGATGTACAGAAATGACAATGATTAGGTGGATGTGCAGTGCATCCCTGCGTCCAAGGCCTGGAGGGGCTGGGTTTATAATGGAAGAGTTGAGAGGTAGGATGGGACTGGAGTGTATTGGTGTTGTGATGAGGAGAGGTAGATTGAGGTGGTTTGGACATGTGGAGAGGATGAGGGATGATAATTGGGTGAGGAAGGTGAGAAGTGTTAATACTGGGGGTGGGGTTATGAGGGGTAGACCGAGAAAGACATGGGACGAGGTCATTAAGTGTGACCTTAGGGTTAAGGGACTGAACAGGGAGGCTCCAATTGATCGTGCAGCGTGGAGAGCCGCCATTAGGTGACCAAGGCCGACACATGCAAGCATGTTGGAGCCTTTAAAAACGAAATGATATATATATATATGTACATAGTGGTGACCATCATCCACTCAATTGATGTAGTGCTGCCTACTTCCTTAGCTTTTATCATTCTTTTTCTGTGCCTGCCCTCCTCTCTTCCTATTTCTCCTATCTTTCCTGTCATTTCTTAGTCCTTTTCTTTCCTTTACAGGCGGCTTTACATTGAGTGACAAGCCAAATGGTTTCCTGTAAGCCAAGAAACCATTTACAACGCTGGGTGGTAACCATATAACCAAACCATACGTGCTCCCTACGTGTCAACAAGTGGGTTGGAGGGGGGTTGGTGCCCCACCCTGTAAAACAACTAACTCGGTGTCAAATGGCCACCCTTTACGGGATTATGGTGTCTGGCAATAGATAGATATATAGATAGATAGAGAGATAGATGGATATATATATATACTGTACATATATATCATTTAAAAGACCACTACATTTCTACATAAATTCTAAATACCTGTATGTCCAAATCATACTACACAAAGCATATTTGAAGGTTAATGATGCTGGGCCCTAAGTTGTACCTTTGAGATTCCTCATTTACATGATCTGATAAAATGATGATGATGATGATGATGATGATGATATAATAGTCTGAGGGGTACTGAGCTCAGTATAAGCTTTACAATAGCGAACATACAATTGGCCAATAATTTGAATTGCAGTATGTATTATCTATATGGTTATCACATTATTTGCAACTAGAGAGTGGGATGACACCAACTGGCAATTAAAATTCCCATACTATATATATTAAAGTTCTACATTGGGTTATGCAGGAAACATTAAATATTCTGTAAGCTATAACTTGATGATGATGAACTAACTTACTTACTGGCAGCATTTCAAAAACAAAGCATGGACAAGAATTTCTTATTGTTACAGTGCTGGGATATACATATTCAGAAAGAAGTTATTTTTACACAGCAATGTAAGCCACTGAATTATTATTATTACTATCATCATTCTTTCACAGTGAATGTGATACATACTGTTCAGCATTCATTAATAACAACTCAATCAATGACAGAAATATACAGACAGAGAAACTACTGGATGAGTCATATCCACTTAATTAAAGAATGTCCAACTTGACATACTCATACCTGTAAAAACTGCACAGGGATCACTGAACATCAAACTGCAAATGCTTGACTGCAGTCAAAGAGTTCAGTCTGCACAAGAATTTTTACAGTTAACTAAATTTAGTTCTTCAAACTTTATGGATAGCCGAAACAAACTTCAAACTATATAAATAGCCAAAATAAACATGTAAATGAATTCACAGCATAAGTATTATTTTACTTTATAGGACCTTACTGTTGCGTATTGTCAATACAGTGTATTATAATTACAAGCTTTTTAAATCTGAATACACAATTTGACCATAATTCCATCTGATATGGGATGTGGAGCACTGTATTCATGATGGCTCATTAATCACTATCACTTCATCTAAAATATAAAGAAGGCATTTCTTTGAAAATGTTTAAATTAATGACTAATAGAATACATACCCAGTATAAGATGGAACACTGTAACACTGACAGAATATCAGTTACACCACTAAATTAATCTTTTTTGAGAGAAGACTGCAGATCCTTCAGGAGCATTGATGATATAACCATTTTCTCACAGTTGACAGTAATTGTGGATTCCTGTTCATTCTCTGGAAGTGTAATTGACACCAGCACCAGAGCCTTCCCTGAGGCAGTTTGACCACCAAACCTGCAGGCAAATTAAACAAATGCTCAGTACATGTTGCTAATTTAGGTACTTAACCTGTCATGTCCTGACTGATTTCCCCCCCTCCGCCCCCTAATCCTGAGCTATTTTGGAATTTTTTTTTTTTGGCTAAAACCTCTGCTTTTGTTGAGAAACAAAGTAAAATCACCAAGAAAGGGCTTACTGAGGTCCATACGTGGTCAGAACAGGTGAGGCACCCCGCGTCAGGTATCGTATTTTGTCACTGACGTGTCAGGGTCTCACGTTTTCTGTGGTAGGTAATTTTGGGAGAAACAGCAAAGAACACATCTATTTTTATTGATTTGGAACTAATAAACAGTCACAACAACAATATAATGGTTTTTAATGATATATATAGGAAAAATAAACACTGTTCCATCGCGCAAACATAGCGAGTTTGGTCACATTGGTTACACGCTAGCTGCTAAGTTTCTTGTTTCAGGAAACATATTATTTTCTCTACTTGCATAATACTGTTTCGATGACATTTTGTCATTTTTGACTTTACGTTAATGTTTTCAGCTGTTTACATTCATTACGATAATATTTAGCATAACTATTGCGCACATCTGCTTACTCAGCGCACTCGCTATGACTCTTCTCTCGACATACATTACATATTTTTTTTAATTTCATATTATTGTTTTCATGACATTGAACCATTCTTCAACCAATGTATATGTTTTCACTTATTTACATTCCTTACGAGGATATATAGCGAAATGCCAGCGCATATTCACGTAGCAAGCACACTCGCTACCACTCGTGTTTCAACTTATACTATATTTCTTCATTTCCAATATACTTCCCCACTTACATTACACCCGTTTCCACCTTATACAGTAATCACTCCAATATCCGGATCAATAGAGCCATCGGTAGGTTCGGATATTGGTTTTGTCCGGATATTGGGCCCCAGCTTATGGACTTGTACTTACGGACCCTAACACAGAGAAACACCTATACAACTCCCTCCGGACATGCATAGCACCTATTTAACACCCAAATCACACCAATAAGGCACATAAATGACTGAAATAAATGCAATAGACACATAAAATGTGGGTTTAGAAGTATGTTCATACATTAATAAACATTCTGGTACTTATGGACTCTAACCGAACCTAACCTAACCGAACCTAACCGAACTCTGAAAAACACATTCCTACTGCACATGCATGAGGTAAGTTTAGTATGGAAAGAAGTACAGTATGACACTTTCTGGTAAGTATAGTATGGGAAAAAATACAATATGAAACATTCTGGTAAATATAGTATGGAAAATAGTACAACATGAAACATTTTGACTACTTACAGCAAGTCCCTGGCCACCTCGATGAATAACCGCCTCCTCTCGGACTCTGACAGTAAGAACGATTTCCTGAAGCACTTGCACTACACTCTTCCTGAAGTCTTGCACTGAACTTAGTCACTAACACACAGAAGTCCGTTCTTTTCACAGTGTTCACTTTAGTCCAAATAATGTTCCATTAAATTTAAGTGTTGCACATTAACTTTTCCCAAGTTTTTTTAAGTTTCCAAAGCCAAAACAAAGAAGGTTAGTTACGTTAAATTTCTTTTCTACTTAGTCTTTTCTCCCAACTTGAAAACCTTAACACAACACACCGTTTTTTTCACTGCACAACACTCAAAATTCCCGTGTGGTCTAGTGGAGAAGTTCTTGCTGTTTATTCACTGTCAGAGCCCGAGAGTATCACTGGCAGGCGTCCAAGGGGTGCATCGGTGGGTAGTGGTGATGGCGTACCGACTACAGAAGACTCTGAAGACAGCCGCAAACTTACGTCGAGCGGTGACTCCACTGTAGCTGATGTGCTGGGCTGTGGCTCGGAGCATGAGGGCCTGTCTTGGGGAGGCAACGGAGTGGAACCAGGGCTTGGCACAGCGGGGGTCACGGGCCTGAAAAAACTGTCAATCGTTGACTGACGCAAGGACCGACGATTCTGGCGATTGATGATGCGCTGCCGGAAAGCACGCACTTCCTCCACGAGTCCCAAGGGCCCCATCTCCCTGTCGCAGTCCGGGTGTTCCAGGTAGTCTAGGACGAACTCTAGATGTTCCCGGAGTGCGCTCAGCTTGGGGATGGCTGGAGTAGTGTCCTGCTGGGCGGAGTCTGCATCATCATCGCCTTCGTCGTCGGAATCTTCAAGTTCGGGACTGACACCAGCGACCGAAGACGCGATCTCGATATCAGACAACGTCTGATACCCAGGATCGCCTCGTCGTCGTCCAACCACTCACGAACATCGTCCACATCAACATCGTCGCCGTGCGTACGTAGCCGTGCATGGAAGTCATCCACGTCAAACCCTAGGAAATCGTACTCCACATCTGTTCCGAGAAGCAGACGAGACCAACCATTTTCAAGAGTTTTCACAGGGACTTCCTTCCATGCACTAGCCCAGTTGTACAGCGCAGACTTGATGTTGTAGCGGCGAAGGTTTTCCAAAGTCCACTTGCCTCGAGTGTCACGTCCTTCCCTGCGCTCGTCCTCGTCCTCGAGAACCACCATCACCTCGTCCAGGAACTTCCGACGGTACAGGCGCTTTGTTGCCACGATCACTCCTTGGTCCATTGGTTGAATGAGAGCAGTCGTATTAGAGTGGCAGAAACATGCACCTAATACGGCCATTCTCAGCAACCAAGTCCTTGTCGCACGGGTGGGCAGGTGCATTGTCGAGGAGAAGGAGAGCCTTTACCTGGTCGCGAGGAATTCCCAGTGTCTTCGTCTGGTAATGTATGACCTCCTTGACGAAGTGATGGTGAAACCAGTCTTTGAAAATCACAGCTGTGAACCATGCTTTCAAAGAATGGTACCATACGACAGGAAGGACATCCATCACCCCACGAAGGCACCGAGGCTGCTTTGCACGGCCAACAATAACGGGCTTAAGCCGGTGCATGCCGTTAGCATTGGCACAACACAAAGCAGATATCCGTTCCTTAGAAAGCTTGCGGCCAGGTACACGCTTCTCCGTCTCATCGGCGAGAGTGTTCGTTGGCACCGAGCGATAGAATAGGCCAGTTTCGTCAGCGTTATAGACTTGACCGAGAGTGAGGCCCTCCCTGTCGATCAAGCCTTTCACCTTGTGCCGAAACTCGTCCACTCCATCCTCGTTAGCGTCCAATGCTTCGCCATGTGCTTTACGGTTAGTAAGGCCATGTCGCAACTTGAACGCGAAGAGCCAACCCTCGGATGCCTTGAAGTCTAGGGCGTCGTGAAGCCTTGCAAACTTCTCAGCAGCAGCCTTCAGCTCCGTTCCACGTACCATCACACCAGCTGCACGTTGCTGTCGATACCAAATCAACGTGGAGCGGTCGATCTCTGCATACTTGGGAGTAAACATAACCTTCCTCTCCACGTTGCGTTTGCTTCTCGGCAGAAGTCAGCCGTGTACTGCATAAGCTTGTCTCGGGAACGCTTGATATCAAACAAAGTCGACCGGGCCAGGTTGAACTCGCGGAGAATGCGAGAGGAAGACCAACCCGCATCAACCTTCTCCAATATCTCCCGTTTCTTCTCCAGAGTCAACACCACTCTCTTCCTTTTCTCAGGAGGCGGGGCCATCATCACACACACTAAGAGTAGGGCAGAGAGCAGCAGGAGGCCTTGCAGCAAGTACGGCACCACCACAAAAGCGAGCACGTGGGCAGCCATGACGAAGAGCGTAGGTCTTGTCGCGGTGAGAGACAGGCGGGAAGTGGGGAGGATGCAGCGGCGCTCTATCGGACGTTGGAGGAATGACGAACCAAAACAATGCTCTCACGCGGCGCGCGCGGCAAGTTCAAATTACGGACGGCAAAAAATCGATTTTTTTTTTCCAATTTTTTTGGATTTTCGGACCATTTTGGGAATGTTTGATCCCAGGACGATAAGGTTCGGTTAGTGGGGATGTTCGGTTATTGGGCGTCCGGATATTAGAGGGATTACTGTACTACTATTTACATATTTATGGGCCTTATTTATTCCACTGAGCGTCTGAATATTGCATCTATATACCTTCGCTTGGAATGTTTCGACTTAGATTATATTTATGCACTTACATAATAATTTTCCACTTACATTACACCCATTTCCACTTTATACAACTACACTCAATCCTTGAGTACCGTGAGCAATAGGGACTGGACAAGGACCGTGGTACCCAAATCCGCGTCACTCAGACAATATGTTTACACGTATAATGGTACAATGTGTTCTGGCAACTTTCCAAAACTCTCACTTTTACCCCTTCTTACCACCTAACCCCACGTAAATTACCCCCACTTGCACCCACCATCAGGTAAAACATTGAAAGAGATATAACTGTTGTAATTAAAAACATCAATGGTATTAAAAATAGCATTAACAAAAATAAAAGTTGGGATGGGTACCCTTTTGTTGATACGTAGCTCCCCGGTATTTTCCTCCTATCCCCCAACCCCAATGTTGCTGTCAAAGTTTCGCCTTCTCTCATATCATGTGTCTTTCAGGAGAGACCTTAGGTCATATGGTTAGACAAAAATTTAAGGGTCTGGCAGTTTTAGAGTACGAAATAGAACGAAAATTTGTGCTAACAAGAAAAAATTACTTTAATCCGTGTGTTCTCGTGAGTTAGCGTTCAGTTTCACATTTTTCGTTTGATATCGCGTTTCCCAACGCATTTCTGATAAACTAAACATATGGCTAAACTGCTCAATCAGTTCGAAATGTGTTGGGAAGAACGATACTGAACGAAGAGTAATGTGTTGGGAAGAGCGATACTGAACGAAGAGTAATGTGTTGGGAAGAGCGATACCGAACGAAGAATGTGAAACGGAACGCTAACTCAGTAGAACACATGGATGAAAGAGTACCTTTTTTCTGGTTTGCAAACATTTTCGCTCCATTTTGTTCCCTAAAACAGCCAGACCCGTAAATTTTAGTCCAACTATACAGCCTAACGTCTCTCCCGAAGGCCACATGATACGAGAAGGCGAAACTTTGACAACAACTTTGGGGTTGGGGGGCGAGAGTAAAATACCGTGGAGCTACGTATCAACAAAAGGGTACTCAGTGGAGGTGGTGTTGACCCAGTCCAACTTCTGTTTTTGTTAATGCCATTTTTAATACCACTGATGTTTTTAATTACAACAGTTATATCTCTTTCAGTGTTTTACCTGATGGTGCGTATAGGTGGAGGTAAATACGTGGGGTAAGATGGTAAAAAGGGGTAAAAGTGAGAGTCTGCTTTCTCTGACGCTCCACATAACGCCCTATAAGCTTCTCAGTCAGTTTCAGGACAACATATAAACCTTCACAGCTGCCAGGATTGCATCACTTCCTACGCACGATCTTTATCTTCTCCCTGTCCTCCCAAATCGTTATGATGATGCTTTCTTTTATGCTATGGTTTTTCTTTTATTCTTTTGCCATTTTGGTATTTGTACGCTTAAAGTAGTGGAAGAACCTTACCAATTCAGTTCATATCCCTCCAGTTTGTTTTCTGTATTTTTCTGACTATTTTCAGGGTGGTAAATTACCTTTTCCTGCAGAAAAATTTCCCAAATTTTATCATCACGTTCCTTAAGCCATAACATGATTGTCTTGATGTACTCAAAGGTGATTTTCGTCCCCCAACTTCCCAACTGGATGCTACGTTAGGTTAGGTTAAATTATAAGGTATGGTTAAGCTAGGTTAGGTCAAGTTTAAACACTTAGGTTAGGACAGGCCCTAATTTCGCCGTAACCCTGATGTGTCAAACAAGTTGACAGCGGAATACAACTTAAAACGACGGGGGAAACAGATTTAGTATGAAACGTTTATTTACCTCCCAGAAGTAATCTGACAAACATAAGACTATCAGGAAGAAGAACGAAGAATGTGAAACTGAATGCTCACTTACACGAGCAGAAGTATTTTGTGTGTGTGTGTGTGTGTGTGTGTGTGTGTGTGTGTGTGTGTGTGTGTGTGTGTGTGTGTGTGTGTGTGTGTGTGATTAGCAAACATTTTCGTTCAGTTTCGTCTCCTAAAACTCAAAACCCATATGACTGTGAGGTAGAGTCTGTGAGACGCGAGAAAGGACTTGATAGCCGTATGCTCAGTCGGTCCTAAATGTGTTGGGAAGCACGAAACCGAACGAAAAATGTGGAACTGAACACTAACAAGAACACATAGACGAAAGTATTTTTTTCTAATTAGCAAACATTTTCGTTCCATTTCGTCCCCTAAAACTGCGAAACCCATTATGAGTGTGGGGTGGAACTAGGTGAAGCATGAGAAAGGATTGATAACAGTATGCTCAGTTAGTTGGAAGTGTTGGGAAGCATTAAATCGAACGAAGAATGTGGAACTGAACGCTACGATAGCACATGGACGAAAGAGTAACTTTTCCTCTAATTAGCAAACATTTTCGTTCCATTTTGTTCCTTAAAACTGCAAAATCCATGATAATTGTGGGTAAGAACTAGGTGAGGCATGAGAAAGGACTGATAACCGTATGCCCAGTTGGTCCAAAATTGTTGGGAAGCATGAAATCAAATGAAGAATGTGGAACTGAACTGTAACTTATGAGAATGCAAGTCCCCCCCCCCCCCCGATTAGCAAACATTGTCGTTCCATTTTGTCCCCTGAAATTGCTGAAACCCATAAATTTCGTCAAACTGTTCGGCCTTGAGTTTGCCCAGAAAACATATTTCCATTCTGTATGAGTATTCATAAAAACCACCAGGAACCCTCAGCCAGGAACAACGCTTGCCCATTCGTTTCAAAACTAACCATAGGTTTTTCATGAAAATATGCCCACTGTGCTTCCCAGGAAAAATTTCAGCAACCTAACCTACCCTAACCTATCCCATCTCACTAGGGCTGTTTGGCTGAGGTGGCTGGCTGTGGTACTGAGATAAATACCCATACAGAATGCAAATATGCGCCCAGGAAATGTACCCAGAGGTTAGAGGGTGACGTCATAGCGCGCGGCTTTCAAATTTCATCCCCAGGCCAGCTGACTTCCCGCGTGAACTCGAGTTTTTCTGCGTGTTGACATGACTTGTCACATTATGCTGACCGCGTTAGAACAAAAACGTGTTACTCAACCACGTGTTACTTAAGGATTGAGTGTATTTACATATTTACGGGCCTTATTTATTCCACTGAGCATCTGAATATTGCATCTATATAAACTTGCTAGGAATGTTTCGACTTAGAATATATTTATGCACTTACATAATAATTTTCCACTTACATTACACCCGTTTCCAATTTTATACTACTATTTACATATTTACGGGCTTTATAATTACAATGAGCATCTGTACGTTGCATTTCTCTCTAAGTATGAGCGTCATATCGCATTCACACCATATCAGAACTGCATCAAGGTGTGATATTCACTGAAACACGGATGAATGCAGAGACCCACGTTACACTCAACGCACTCACAGTGGGTGCCTTTTCTCTGAGTGGTGGGTCTCACATGGGAATTACCACACACATGACACCTGCATTGGGGCCTAGGTCTATTTGGCTGGGGAGGTATAGGAGTGGGGAAATGGCAGGCGGATATTCTCAGGGGAGTTTGGCCAGTAGGGGCAGTGCGTGTGCGGTGTTGGGGCCTCTCGACCACATACCTGGCAAAAATCTCACGTGCAAGCTCCCTCACAAACCCTTCAAAGGTTTCCTGCACTCCTGTTGTCATGGCGTGCAGGTGGTGGCAACTGAGGGCAGTTATATCGAGCAGGTGAAAGAAGAGCTTCTTGTACCACTTCATCGTGGTCCTGGCACACTCGACAGTGGATATCATGAAGTCTGACTGGTCCACCAGCCGCATGTTGATGTTATAATCCAGCACACACTAAGGTTTCCAGATGTGGCGTGTCCTCTCACTGCGGTAATCCATGGACTCTGTACGGTGCATCAATGGGCAGTGAACCATGGACAAGAGGCTGACTTCTCTGTTGTGGTTCCACACTGTAACTAGGATGTTGTTAGCCTTGAAGAAGACCACCTAATTTTTTTCTAGTTTCCGCCCCACCTTGACGGTACCACAGAGTCCCGTGTCATGCAGGTGTAGATAATGAGCAAGAAGAGGGCTAGTGTACCAGTTATCCAGGTAAAGGACATGACCACGATGAAGGTAGTCTTCAATCATTGTCTTTACCACTGCTCCAGACAGTCCAATACTCCGATCTTCTATTATGTCTGTCTGTGCACCGGTGTACAAGACTATGTCTTGCACATAACCAGTCCTACAGTCACACATAACAAAGATCTTGAACCCAAAATGGTGCCTTTTGCTGGGTATGTACTGGCGATAGGAAATATTGCCTCTCCACAACATGAGACTCTCGTCTATGACAACGTCTCTATAGGGATAAAATGAGGAATGGAATGTTTGCCATAGGCGATCAAAAACCAACCTAATTCGCCTCATCTTATCAGTGTCATTTGCACTGGCAGGATCATCAGCATCATAAAAGTGGAAGTGGCTTAGAATATGCTGAAACCAATTATGGCTCATGATCTTGCCAAATATAGGTGTCTGTATGATAGGGTCCGTTGTCCAGTATGCCGGAATTCTGTTTTTATGTACAATACCCATCAAAAGTACCAGGGCAAAAAATAAACGCATTTCTGCGAGGGAGACAGGGTAATTGTAAATGATCGAATGCCTGCTCCTTGTGCCCAGTCATTCACTCTCACGGTGCAGGCTGCTTGCAAAACGGTTGGTTTGTTCCAATATCTTCTCCACAAAACCCTCACTGAAGAACAGGTGGAAAAAATCCAGCCTGGTGGAGCAATGGTGAATCCCTGGAGCCGTGCAGCCAGTGTGCCTCTGCTCAGTGAAGGGGTGAATGATGGGAAAAAAATCACTGACATCTTCCCAATTCCAACTCACATTACCCTCGCCCCGATCGTCCCCATTGTCGGAGTGGGGAGGAGATGCTGCTGGGAGAGGTTGGGGAGGAGGAGTGCGGAGGGCTTCCCCACTTGCACTCCTCTTCCCTCGGCCTTTACCCTTCTCCTTTCCCTTACCCTTACGGCCTTGGGGAACATCAGGGGGCTCTGGGGAGGAAGTCCGGGAATATTGGGGAGCATAAGATGTGCTGGGGAGTGGCTCCTCCTCACCTCCCCACGTAATTCACCATGCACCCTCACTGCCCCACGTGATACACTCCGCCACCTCACACCACCACGGGAGAGCGATGACTCACTCCCACCATTCTCACTTTCAATGATCGCCCCAACACTTTCTGTTTCACTCCCCACTCCCTCCACGCCACTTCCGCCCTCCCCCAAACAAAATACTAAGCCCATACCTGTTAGTACGACACTCTGTGCACTCGGGGACACGATGCGTCATTATCTTGTGGCCGTACCATGTGGCAGCACGTCCCACGGCTCCGTCCTTGTCCTCGATTTCAGGCTCCACATCACGTAGGGGCTGCAGAGAGGTTATTGCACGATGTTTTGGTGCTGGCTGGCCCTCTCTAGCGGCACGATAGGTGACGTAGCGCCGCTTCCTCGGGGACGGGACCTCCTCATCACTGCTGCTACTTTCCTCCTCCTCCTCTGGTTGGACAAGGACTCTGGTTGGACATAATCCTTGTCTCCCACCTCGTCATCAAGGGGCGAATCATTGTCACCTGTGAAGGTGTCCAGGGCGGCTTGAATTTCCTCTTCCGAGAGACCTCTGTGCGCCATGTCTGACCTGGGTCACTGCTAACAGGTGAGTGACCGAGCCGAGGGTGAGCGCAGGTCGCGCGGGGTCGCCGAGTGTCCCCGCCTGGTGGCAGGTAGGGGAAGGTCTCCTGACCCTACGTAGCCAAAATCAAGCACGAGATTTGAAATTTGTGCAAATTATGAATCTTGCAATAGCACGATGTACCAGTATGTCGACGAGACTGGCAGTGACATAACGTTCTGACGTATCCATACGTCGATGGGACACCTCGGGTTAATCTCATGGTTACTAGCTGTCTTTGCAATTCCTAGCTTTTTTTCACAGCTTTTCTGTACTGCTGAGTGTAGCAAATCTAATAGCTAAAATCAAAGTACTGTAGCTATCTAATACGCCTCACTTTCACAACACATACAATCCTTCAACATCTCCTCTTTTAATATCCCTGGCAGTGTCCAACTGCAGCACACAGTTTCCTGCCATCCACTTGGTTCAAGTCCAACTAACAAAAACAACAACATACACCTGTCAAAAAGTAATTCCATCAATGATTAAGTTAGTGGTAGGTGGTGGCAGCCATCATCTACTCATTTGATGTATTTCTGCCTGCTTCTTCCTTCACTTTTATAATACTATATCTGTGTCTGCCCACCTCTCTTCCTATACAGTAAAGTCTCTTGTATATCTCGTCGCAAAACCTGGCATGCATCATTATTTGTCACAGCAAATGGGGGTCAATTTAAAGAAATCAGATGGAAGCCCAAAATTCAAAATCTGAATCATTCAATTGGAGTCCAGCCACCCAAATACTGCTGTAAGTCTCATCACCAAAACACTGCTTTTGATGTTGCCAAATTTGGTGACCCCTCCCCCCCCAAGCTGTTACCTATGTCCCTATGTTGTATTTAGTTTTCTTCTTATTTGGCTTTCACTTTCATTTATAAAGGTTCCAACATGCTTGCATGCATCGGCCTTGGTCACCTAATGGCAGCTCTCCATGCTGCTCAATCTCCAGCAGCCTCCCTATTCGGTACCTTTTCCCTGAGATCGATCACTATGACCTCGTCCCAGGTCTTTCTCGGTCTGCCTCTCACAACCGCACCCCCAACATTCACAACTCTCACTTTCACCACCCAACTGTCATCCCCCAACATGCCCAAATCATTTCAATCTACCTTCCTCATTACAACATCAATACACTCCAGTCCCACCCTTACTCTCAACTCTTATACTGTAAACCTAGCCCTCCCAGGTCTTGCATTCAAGGACGAACTGCACATCCACCGAATCAATGTCATTTCTGTTCATTTTTTTTTTTTTTTAATGCAAGAAAAAAGGAACCAAAGGCCAGAAGCCCACAAACCGTTCCTTCCAAGAAAAAACAAAAACAATAAAAAACAGCGCCAAATTCATGATCTGTTAATTTCGAGATGCCTGGACACACTGCATTTGAAAGACTGGAGATCGTAGGAAGTAGGAAATACAGACAGAGGGAGGCAGTTCCAGAGCCGACCTCCTGTTGCAAAAATGAAGGACTGGGAGTAACGGTTAACTCTTGCATTACAGAGTTGGACAGAAAAGGGATAAGGATTTGTTGCTAGACGGGTGCGTAACACCCGTCGTAGCGCTGGAGGGATGCAAGCAGACAGTTCAGGGAAGAAGCGACCATTGAAGTTGCGATAGAAAAGAGATAAAGATGCAACAGTGAGGTGAAGAGAGAGGTTGAAGGGAGCCATTAAGAGGAGGAGAGTTGATGAGATGAAAAGCCTTTGACTCCACCCTCTTGAGAAGAGCTGTATGTGGGGAGCCTCCCCACACATGAGAGTTGTACTCTAAACAGGCACAAATAAAACCCACGTATAAAGTCAACAACTGTGCAGGGATAAAGAAGGTACAAAGTCGGCTTAGACACATAATCTCTTGGAAGCAGATTTGAGATGCAATATGATTTTTCCAAGATACAGTACAATCCCAGTTAACCGGGTGGCTTGGGGAATTTACCTTCCCGGTTACAGATTTTTCCCGTATTTCTGATTTTCAAGTCAAATCTATACAAAGGCTATCACAGCAGTAAATACAGTTCAGGTACTCACCAGTCACATTAGGGGTTACACTAAGAGATTCCGCCTGAAAAACTGCCTTGTAAACACACACCATGGTCATAACGCACGTGTGCAATGTCTAGCAATTTGCAGTACCGCAAATTGCACCAGTCCATTGTTTACCGAATTACTGTATTCATTATATGTACTGTACTCATAAAAATTGAAAAATAAAACAAAGAAATAAAAGCTTGAACATTTATTAGTGAACTGATGATGTGTTAAGACTGCACTGTAGAATTATCACGACTCCTGTGCCCCCACGTGAGTTTGTTTACGTTTCTGACCCCGACTGGTCTTCTTCTTCCCTACCTGACCTCCATCACTCCACCCCTCACCCGCCACTCAGCTGTTTTGCAGAAAATAAAATAAATGATGTATGTATGAAATGCAGGCATATTATTTATTTATTTTTCCAACAAAGTAAACTTTCATTCCTATTGACATATATATTCAAGCATTAGTGTTTTATAATGTTCGCCTTTTTCAAGTCTGTTGCATATGTCCAGCTTCTGTTTCAAGGTAAGCACAATACGCTTACGTTTAGTTTGCTCTTTAGGCATTTTGGAGTGTACAAATTACCGTCTATCAGAGGAACACAACAGCAAGAGAGCTTGTTTACTGTCTGGTGGCAAAAAGCAGACTGGTGATTTTTGGAGGGTGTGGAGGATGACTGAATTCAAGTAGGGGAAAGAGGGGGAGAGGAGGGGTGGTTAAGAGGATTTGCTAGGGATTTACATTAGCCGGAAATGCCTTCACCTCGCTTTGTCTGATTTAACCCAGCCACGCGTGACACGATCAAACGGAGGTTTGGCGGTCCATTCAAATTGGCGCACAGTTATAACTTACTGACATTTTTACCAGCCCTTGAATTTTCCCGTTTTTCTGAGTATTCCGTTTGTCTGGATACCGGATAGCTGGGATTGTACTGTAAGTCCCAAGTGGGACATATTAGCTATGTGCTGCATATCTCTCCACTTCATTAAATTTCATTCTCTTATTTCACCATGTATCTCATCTTAAAATAAACGACAACATGTCGATCCCCACCCCTCTCCTCCAAGGCCGCCATGCCTGGTCCTTCCACTACTATATCGCTGCATGGCAGCTGTGCAAAAAATAATGGAGTTCGTTGTGTATTTTATCATCCCTATCCTGCTTCACGCCAAGCTGGCCTAATGCCTTCTGTTGGCATATGTCTCAATGACACCTTCACCTGCCATGTACACAAGAAATGTTTTATCCCTTAAAAAGAAGTGGGAAATTATCAGAAAACTGGACGAGGGATGGAGTGTAAGTTCTGTAAAGGCTTAGGTGTTAGTTAGTACAACATCACCTCCTATGCCACTGGCCCACTCAGGATTTATGCCATTAACCACACAGATGGTAGAACATAAGAGAGTATGGATCAGTTGGGTCAAGGATTGTGTGGGTAAGATTAAAAGTTGGAATACAAATGTGGGCGATTGTGTGCTGTATGCGCTAACACAAGATCGTGCAAGCAGAGTGAGAGAAGAGTTCTGGACAAATGTGGAAGTGTGCATGGAAATGTTTGGAAGGAATGAGAGAGTGTTTTTGATCGGTGATATGAATGGTAAAGCATGGAATGTGAAGATGGATGGAATAGTTGGTGAGTGGGGTGTGCCTGCTGAGATAGATGAGAATGGCAGTGCGTTAGTGGACACTTGTGCCGGGAGGGGGTTGGTGACAGCCAATACCCTCTTCAGGCACAAACTGATCCACAGGTATACATGGCGAGTGATGAGAAGAGTGGGTGGTGAACTGAATGAAAGGAAGGCAATGATTGATTATGTGTGTGTGGATGAAAGGATGCGAAGATGTGTAGTGGATGCAAGAGCTTATAGCGGTTGGGGGAGTGGACTTTCTGACCACTACTTGGTGGTGGCCAGTATCAAGATCCAAGCAAGATGAAAAAATAGAAGAAGGGAAGGATGGGAAGAAGGAGTAGTTGCAAGGAGAGTGGAAAGATTACAATAGGATGAGAAAATGGCAGAATATAAGAGAGAAGTAGCAGAACGATTGGGTAAATATGAATTGGAGCAGATGGGGGACGTGGAAGGTGTATGCAGGATATTCACTGAAGAAATATGTGCAGCATGTGATGTGGTGTGTGGGGTGAAGAAAGACGAAGGTGGGTGCAAGGAACAGCGTGGTGGAATTATGAGGTGAGACAGGGTGTGGCACAAAAGAAGAAAGCATACAATGAATGGATAAGAAATAGGGGGGTGGAAGAAGTTGAGAGGCGGAAGAGTTATATGTAGAAAGGAAGAGAGAGGTGAAAAGATTAGTAAGAGAGAGTAAGAAGAGAGTGGATGAGGAGTTTGGAAGGAATTTGAGTGTAAAGTGGAGGGACTGTAAGAAAATGTTCTGGAATGAGGTGAAGAGAGTAAGACAGGGTGGCAGTGATGTTAGCAGGGGACTGAAAGATAAAAATGGCAGATTACTACTGGAGAAGGGAGAAAACGTGAGCAGATGGAGAGAACACTTTAAGGAACTGTAGAACATAGAGGATGGAAGGAATGTGAGTATAAGTGGCTGGGGAATGGCTGGGAGAAGGAAGGAGGTGAGAAGACAGGAATAAATCAGTAGAATAGAAGTTGTGGAAGCAATGAAGAAAGTCAAATTGGGGAAAGCCCCAGGAACTGATGGAGTGTGTGGTGAAATGCTGAAGCATGGGGGAGAGATAGTAGTAGAATGGATGTGGAAGATGTGCAGATTGACCTGGGAGGAAGATAGTCCCAGAGGATTGGAAGTCAGGTATAATTATTCCCTTGTACAAAGGAAAAGGGGAAAAAGAAGTGTGTGGTAATCATAGGAGCATTTGTCTTCTTCGTTTGTAACAAGAAACGTGTATGGTAGGATACTTATTGACAGAGTTAGGGAAAGAACAGAGGAATTAGTTGGAGAAGAACAGGGAGGCTTTAGGAAGGGGAGAGGTTGTGTAGATCAGATATTCATTCTTACATCTTTAGTGGAAAAGTTTCTAGAGAAGGGAAAGAAGTTGTATGCGGCTATCATGGATTTGGAGAAAGCATATGACAGAGTGGATAGACATGGATTGTGGAAAGTATTAAGAATATATGGAGTAGATGGGAAGTTGTTGAATGCTGTGAAGAGTATGTATGATGGTGCTCAGGCTGCAGTGCGTGTGGATGGTGAACTGAGTGAATTTTTCTCTTTGAAGGTTGGGTTGAAACAGGGATGTGACATGTCTCCATGGTTGTTCATCTGTAAATGGATGGGGTAATAAAAGAGGTACAAGGTAGGGCAATGGATGTTGGAGTGGCCCTGGTGAGAGAGGGTAGTGTATGGAAACTCTCTGTACTGTTGTGTGCAGATGATACTGTGTTGTTGAGTGAAGACGAAGGCGAGCTGCAAGGCTTGGTGGATGAGTTTGGGAAAGTGTGTAAGAAACGGAATCTAAAGGAGGATGCAGGGAAGAGTAAAGTGATGGTCTTTGAGAGAGGTGAAGTCAGTGAATGTACAGTGAGGTTGGATGGTGAGGAAATGGAAAATGTGAGTACATTTAAGTACTTGGGTAGTGTGATGAGTTAGGATGGAAGTTTGGTGGGTGAAGTGCTTGAAAGGGTACAACAAGGAAGAAAGGTTGCTGGTTCCTTAAAAGCAGTGATAAGAAACAGGGAAGTAAGCATGGAAGTGAAAAAGTTACTACATGACAGTATTATGATACCAACTCTAACATATGGAAGTGAAGCTTGGACGTTGTTGGAAGGATGCAAGTCAAGAGTGAGAGCAGTGGAAATGAGTTATTTAAGAGGAGCCTGTGGAGTCACATGGAGAGACTGGCTGACAAATGAGGATATAAAGGATAGTTGTGGTGTGGATGTGGATGTGATAGGAAGCATTAGGAGGAACACACTAAGGTGGTTTGGCCATGTGGAGAGGATGGAGGGTGAGAGACTGATGAGGAGGGTGTATGTGAGTGAGGTGGAAGGGGGGAGAGGGAGGGGGAGGCCGAGGATGAGATGGAGGGATGGGGGGGAGAGGGAGGGGGAGGCCGAGGATGAGATGGAGGGATGGGGTGGAGAGGTATATGAGAGAGGGGTGTGTGAGTTGGGAGCAGGGCAGTGAAATGGCGGGGGACAGGGCGACGTGGAGGCGATTTGTTTGTGGCCACCCCGTACGGGATTGAGGCATCTGGCAATAGACAGATAGATAGATTTACTGTATCAAGAAATTCTCCTGCTACACTCTGGCGAGTCTATTCCCACTAATGTCTTCTGTTTTGTTTCCGTCAGGCATGCTTCACATGTTTCTCCTCATGCTTGGTTAGGTCTGCCTATCCTCTTTCTCTATGACTTGTTAACCAGCCTCGCTCTGCTTAACTCTGCCTCCGGGTGTCAGGTGTACAGTATTAAGTATTCTTAATCACAGGCTTAAAATTCACATTGCTGATTGTAAGTATTATATTAAAAAAAAAAAAAAAAGGCATGTGAAACACTGAAATATCAACAGAAAGGTAAATACACAAAATACTTCACTTCTGAAAGGACCAGAGTTTGTACAAGGAAAGAGGATATATTTAACCCTCCAGTTTGAAAAGTCAGCCAAACATTGTGTTTCTATTAACATCCTCTTTATACTGAAAATGAATATTGCAGCAAAACTAACAGTTTCATAAACTTCTATCTATCTATCTGCCAGACGCCTCAATCCCGTTCGGGGTGGCCACAAACAAATTGCCTCCACGTTGCCCTGTTCCCCGCCATTTCACTGCCCCGCTCCCAACTCACACCCCCCTCTCTCATATACCTCTCCACCCCATCCCTCCATCTCATCCTCGGCCTCCCCCTCCCTCTTTCCCCCTCCACCTCACTCACATGCACTCTCTTCGTCAGTCTTTCACCCTCCATCCTCTCCACATGGCCAAACCACTTCAGTGTATTTCTCCTAACGCTTCCTATCACAAATGCTGAACAAATGAATTTGCATATACTACTGTACTGTACTGTCACCAACGCAGTGATGAAGTGTGTACACAATGTGACAATAGCACAGAAGTTTTGTTACTGGGAAAAACAACATATGGCAATATTTACTCAGTTAAGTACCACCAGGACTAACGCATATGTACAGCCGTATGCAAAATATTTCAATGTCATTACCAGCTGGGTCTATGGCTGGGTTTACATAAACTGCTTTTGTCATTGCAACATGAATTACACAAGATAGTACTGGAATGCAGAATACTGTAGTCTGTTGTCTGAGGACGAAAACGAAATATGGAAGACAATGCTCAATGCCGGGAGAAAAATGGGCAGTTAACTTTTGCACGTGGCTGTAAAAATACACTGGTGAACTGGTGCTTATCGTATCCTTACATGTACGCTGCCACCCAATACACTGCTCCCCTGACCACTAAACACGTATCTGTGCAACATCATGTCTTGTCAGGCTTATAGTCAAATATGTTAATATAAAGGTGTGCATGTGTTTGTGTGTTTGTTTGTGTCTGGTTTTAATCTATGACATAACGACATATTCAGTGGCACTGCATTGCTAGACTGGCTGGCTACTATCTCTGACTGGCTCCAGCTCTTTCACCAGTAAAGTGCTATTTTATCATGTTTACTACACTATTTAAGGTGTTTTTCTATGTCTGGACAGTTATACAGTACAGTTATAAGGTTTTATGGAGAATTACACCCCCCCCCTTGAAGGGTTGGGGAGGATACTACCTCACTATCTGTCATTATGTCAACTAACAGCATCCCCTTGGCAATTTTACGCTGTATATGAGAGAGTTTACTGTACAGGTACCGGTATACCCCAGTTTAACGATGCAATTGGTTAAGTAAAAACCCATCACTAGGAGAGGTATCGTATCTCAGGGTAGATTTAAAGTGTAAAGTATTGGGATGTATTTTTGAACCTTGGGAACCCCCCAAACCAAGTCCTAAACCCTCCCAAATAAGTCCAAAAACAAGTTTCTAGCAAACCTAAACCC
Organism: Coenobita brevimanus; assembly: GCF_032717465.1. Taxonomy (NCBI): domain Eukaryota; kingdom Metazoa; phylum Arthropoda; class Malacostraca; order Decapoda; family Coenobitidae; genus Coenobita; species Coenobita brevimanus. The sequence goes on along the minus strand of NC_137016.1, from coordinate 26,851,158 downwards.
CCAAATAGCTTTAAAACAACCTAAACTAAACCTAAAAGCAATGTATAACCCATCTAAACCCAAAAATAAAATCTGAAAATCATCACAAATAAGTCTAGAAAATATTAAACTTAGTAAACTGTACCCCAAAATGACAATGTTCACCCCACCTATGACTAAAACACATTAATACAAGTCTAAATGCAGTTTATAAATCAACCTAAACACAAAATTTAAGTTTAAAATATTATCAAAATTGGTTAAAAACAAAACAAAACTCATCATTATACCGGCGTTTGGCCGTCATTCGGTGATGTAGGGTGGTATTTCTACCCCCATTGCTATGCCGGGGTATCGCATCTAGGGGTATCTGCTTGTACTTCTCCCTTTCCTTCGAGTCACTTCTTATACTCTTCTTTCCACTTCAGATGGCTCTACACTCAGTAACAAGTCTAATGGTTTCCTGTAACTCAGGAAACCATTTACAACATTGGATGGTAACCATATAACCCGATCACAGGGTGAAGTGGAGCCTAGTATGGTGCCCCTATTAACTGAGTGGAGAGATGCAACTGCAGCATCCACCCAGGAACCAAAACCTCCACACACTCTTTCCCCATGACTCACAATAGTGAGGCGCTGTCAACTTCAATGGAACATCGTTTCATTGCATGGAATGGCCCAGCAGGGGCGGTTGCTTACTTGTGGTTGACAGAACTGCTTGCCCAGACAGACTGAGGGTGATCAACAAGAACAACTACAAAGTTAAAAATTAAACCCACATCTCTGTCATTTGCTTCTTAACACACACTTCATCGATCCATTTTGATTTACAGCCAATTCCTTTGCTTCCTCAACATCCATACCTTGCATTCTCTTACTCATTTATCTAGTAATCCATCTTCTTCTTGGCCTATCACACTCCCTGTCACTTACCCACTAAATCATATACAGTACACCCATTTTACTGCATTATCAACATTCATGTTCTCTACATGGCCAAACCATCTAAGCACTCTTTTCTACATCTTATTAACAGATTTCTCTATCAACACCTATAATTACCATATAATAATAACAATAATAATAATAATCCATCCATCCATCCATCATCCAATCCTACGTTGCCCCGTGAAGAGCGTAGCAGCCTGGGGCTAGGCAAGTTGGTCCTGACATTTAAGACAAGAGTGACCAGCCTCACTCATCCCTGTGTGGCATTATGTGGGCAATAACCCCAACCACCCCTTGGATATAAACCTTCACTGGCTCAATCCGACTGGAGCGCCGTAATTACCCGCTAAACCACCAGGTGCCATAATTCAGTTATATGGTTACCACTCAGCATAGTAAATGATTTCCTGGTGTACAGGAAACCATTCAGCTTGTCACTCAGTGTTGAGTCACCCACAGGCAGAAGGAAGAGGAAAGAATGAAGGACAGAATGACAAAAGAGGGAGTGTAAAGTCACCTGTTGGCAGAAGGAACTGGAAAGAATGAGGTAAAGAAAGACAGAAGAGGAAGGAAGGAATGGAGGGAGGCAAGGAAAAGGCAGACACCTGAGAGCAGCATCACCCAGGGGGTAGGGTTTTTTTCAAGAATACTCCCCAAGTATCCTGCTTCTCGTACAAGGCGACTAAAAGGGTTGGCGGAGGGTTAGTGCCCCTCCCCGGAAAAAAACTAACTAAAAAGATGAACAAGAAGCCTCGGACATGGACTGACCAAAAGATGACGACCAAGGACCGGACAAAGGACATGGTTATTGCAACATGGAATGTAAGACGTGCGAATGGTGAGGTGAAAGAGAGAGAGATTGTCCAGGTGCTTGAAGGTGCAAAAGTTGATGTATATGGAGTAACTGAAACTAAATGGTGAGGTGAGAGTGTGAGAGATTGGGAGTATGGATGGGGTATATATGCAGGAGTAGGTGAGAATGAGAGGGGAAAAGAAGGAGTGTGTACAGTTCTAAGTAAGAGATGGAAGAAGAACATAAGAGAGTATGGATCAGTTGGGTCAAGAATTGTGTGGGTAAGATTGAAAGTTGGAGTACAAATGTGGGCGACTGTATGCGTGTATGCATCAACGCAAGATTGTGCAAGCAGAGTGAGAGAAGAGTTCTGGACAAATGTGGAAGTGTGCAGGAAAAAGTTTGAAAGGAATGAGAGAGAGTTTTTGATTGGTGATATGAATGGTAAAGTAGGGAATGTGAAGGTGGATGGAATATTTGGTGTGTGGGGTGTGCCAGCTGAGATAGATGAGAATGGCAGTGCGTTAGTGGACATTTGTGCTGGAAGGGGGTTGGTGATAGCCAATACCTTCTTCAAGCATAAAATGATCCACAGGTATACATGGCGAGTGATGAGATGGGTGGGTGGTGAACTGAATGACAGGAAGGCAATAATTGATTATGTGTGTGTGGATGAAAGGATGCAAAGTTGTGTAATGGATGCAAGAGCTTATAGACGTTGGGGGAGTGGACTTTCTGACCACTACTTAGTGGTGGCCAGACTCAAGATCCAAATAAGATGGAGAAATAGAAGAAGGGAAGGATGGGAAAAAGGAGTATTTGCAAGGAGAGTGGAAAGGTTACAAGGGGATGAGAAAAAGGCAGAATACAAGAGAGAAGTGGAGGAACGATTGGGTAAATATGAATTGGAGCACATGGAGGACGTGGAAGGTGTGTGCAGGATATTCACTGAAGAAATAGTGCAGCATGTGATGTGGTGTGTGGGATGAAGAGAAGACGGAAGGTGGTGCAAGGAACAGCATGGTGGAATGAAGAGGTGAGACAGGCTATGGCACAAAAAAAGAAAGCATACAATGAATGGATGAGAAAAAGGGGGGTGGAAGAAGTTGAGAGGCGGAAGAGAGAGTTATATGTAGAAAGGAAGAGAGAGGTGAAAAGATTAGTAAGAGAGAGTAAGAAGAGAGTGGATGAGGAATTTGGAAGGAACTTGAGTGTAGAGTGGAGGGAATGTAAGAAAATGTTCTGGAAAGAGGTGAAGTGAGTAAGACAGGGTGGCAGTGATGTTAGCAGGGGAGTGAAAGATAAAAATGGCAGATTACTAGTGGAGACGGGAGAAAACGTGAGCAGATGGAGAGAACACTTTAAGGAATTGTTGAACATAGAGGATGGAAGGAATGCGAGTACAAGTGGCGGGGGAATGGCTGGGAGAAGGAGGGAGGTGAAAAGACAGGAAGAAATCAGTAGGACAGAAGTTGTGGAAGCAATGAAGAAAGTTAAATTGGAGAAAGCCCCAGGAACTGATGGAGTGTGTGGTGAAATGCTGAAGCATGGGGGAGAGATAGTAGTAGAATGGATGTGGAAGATGTGCAGATTGGCCTGGGAGGTAGGTTCAGTCCTGGAGGATTGGAAGTCAGGAATAATTATTCCCTTGTACAAAGGAAAAGAGGAAAAAGAAGTGTGAAGTAATCATAGGGGCATTTGTCTTCTTAATATAATACGAAAAGTGTATGATAGGATACTTATTGACAGAGTTAAAGAAAGAACAGATGATTTAGTTGGAGAAGAACAGGGAGGCTTTAGGAAGGGAAAAGGTTGTGTAGATCAGATATTCATTCTTAGATCTTTAGTGGAAAAGTTTCTAAAGAAGAGAAAGACGTTGTATGCGGCTTTCATGGATTTGGAGAAAGCATATGACAAGGTGGATAGACAAGGATTGTGGAAAGTATTAAGAACAAATGGAGTAGATTGGAAGTTACTGAATGCTGTGAAGAGTATGTATGATGGTGCTAAGGCTGCATTGCGTGTGGATGGTGAACTGAGTGAATTTTTCTCTTTGAAGGGTGGGTTGAAACAGGGATGTGTCATGTCTCCATGGTTGTTCAATCTGTAGATGGATGGGGTAATAAAATAGGTACAAGGTAGGGTAGTGGATGGTGGAGTGGCCCTGGTGAGAGAGGGTAGTGTTTGGAAACTCCATGTACTGATGTTTGCAGATGATACTGTGTTGTTGAGTGAAGATGAAGGGGACCTGCAGGGCTTGTTGGATGAGTCTGAGAGAGTGTGTAAAAAACGGAATCTAAAGGTGAATGTACGGAAGAGTAAAGTGATGGTCTCTGAGAATGGTGAAGTCAGTGAATGTACAGTGAGGTTGGATGGTGAGGAATTGGAAAATGTGAGTACGTTTAAGCACTTGCGTAGTGTGATGAGTAAGGATGAAGCTTTGGAGGGTCAAGTGCTTGAAAGGGTACAGCAGGGGAGAAAGGTTGCTGGTTCTTTGAAAGCAGTGATAAGAAACAGGGAAGTGGGCATGAAAGTGAATAAGTTACTACATGACAGTATTGTGATACCAACTCTAACATATGGAAGTGAAGCCTGAATGTTGTTGGAAGGACACAAGTCAAGAGTGAGAGCAGTGGAAATGAGTTATTTAAGAGGAGCCTGTGGAGTCACATGGAGAGACAGGCTGGCAAATGAGGATATAAAGGACCATTGTGGTGTGGATGTGGATGCGATAGGAAGCGTTAGGAGGAATACACTGAGGTGGTTTGGCCAAGTGGAGAGGATGGAGAGTGAAAGACTGACGAAGAGAGTATATGTGTGAGGTGGAGAGGGGGGAGGGAGGAAGAGGCTGAGGATGAGATGGAGGGATGGGGTGGAGAGGTATACGAGAGAGGGGGGTGTGAGTTGGTTGGGAGCAGGGCAGTGAAATGGCAAGGGACAGGGCATTGTGGATGTGATTTGTTTGTGGCCACCCCGAACGGGATTGAGGCGTCTGGCAATAGTTAGATAGATAGATTATTATTATTATTATTATATGTGGTAGGTGGGGGCACTCACCATCCACTCACTCGATGCAGTGCTGCTCTCGGTTGACTCCTCTTTCCTCTCTTCCTTCCTTCCTTCCTCTTCTGTCTTTCCTTCCTTCATTCTTTCCTCTTCCTTCTGTCTACGGGTGACTTTGCACATCCTCTTCCATCGTTCTTTCCTTAATTCTTTCCTCTTCCGTCTGCCTATGGGTGACTCTACACTAAGTGACAAGCCAAATGGTTTCCTGTACACCAGGAAACCATTTACTATGCTGGGTGGTAACCATACAACCAAATCATGGTGCCTGGTGGTTTAGTGAGTAATTAAGGCGCTCCAATCGGATTGAGCCAGTGCAGGTTTATATCCACGGGGTGGTTGGGGTTTATTGCTCATGTAATGCCACTCAGGGATAAGTGAGGCTGATCATTCATCTTAAATGTCAGGACCAACTTGCCTAGCCCCGGGCTCCTATGTTCCTCATGGGGCAACACAGGATTAGGTGATAGATGCATGATGATGATGATGATGATGATTATCAAACTGCCAATTCGTCATAAAGAATCAATTTGTGCTCACACATTTACATTTTCACAGTTCAATAACCGTGATATCATTCATACAAAACACAACCTTCCATCACAACACGCCCCCCCAGATCATAAAACCGAGTGTCATCAGCATCAAAATGCTAGGACACGGTGGGTGCATCAAGTACAAATGATAAACAACTTGAATGACATGCCAACAGAGCTGGTCCTAAACTGGATCCACAAGGGTCTCTGAGGAGAAGAGGAACAGAGTCTGAGCATGTATGGTTCACTACCACAATGCGAGATCTGTCTGATAGACATGGCTTTAGGACCAAAAGGTCTTTGTTGTCGACACCACAAAAAAGGCAGATCATCCAGCAAGAGTCCATGGTCTACTGTGTCAAAAACCAGACAGATCTAACAGAACCAAGAGAGAGAATATGCCATTGCAGGAGTTTACCATCATACCATTATGAAGGTATGCTAAGTAAGTTTTCGTGAAGTGGTATTTTACTATATACAGTACTGAATGAACTGGAGAAACTATTCTTTCATGCAATAATAATAGTAATTGATCAAGTACAGGCCACTCAATAAACTTAGACAAGAATGACAAATTAGTGGCAGGATGATGGCTTAACAAGCTCTCAAGATCTGGCTTAAGCAGGAAGTGGAGCAAGGCACATTTCTCAAACTGCAAAAAGTTATCTTCTGAGAGGCATCTCCTCCATTATTTTATAAACAAATTCTGTTGCATGTTCATACACATCTGAAAACTATGACATACTGAGTGGATCAAGTGGCCAAATTGTTCTATTACGGTCTCTGATATTGCATTTACCTGTATTTACATAAAATGGATTAAATGATAAAAGCATACGACTTCTTGTGCACTGTGATTGGACTTCGACTGAGAATTCCTCACTGAAGAAAAGTACTGTACTGCCTAATTTCATGAGAGACATCTTGGTCAAGAAAAATGAAAAAAAATTCAGAAGCTAGTCTGCCATTGGATACAGAGTTGGTTTAGCAATTACATTCTTCTAACCAACCACGTTACTCATAACTGCTGCCAGCTTCTTTTGATCGGCATCTCATAAATCAAATTATATTAATAATTCTTTACCTTTTGGGTTTTTACAGTGTGAATGGCAGGTCTTCTCACAGACAAATACAGTAATCCCTCAATTATCCGATGTAACAGAGCCATCAGCGAATTGTCTCCTGCACCACTCGACACACCACCTTCCTCACTACTCTCGTCACCAGTACTTTCAACAATAATGCACTCACTTCATTCATAAACCCTTCAAAGTCTATTTCTGACACCTCAGACACTGCATCGTCTTCTTGATCCTCCCCAGGAAATGGCTTACAGACAAGTCTTCACTCTCCATCACTGGTGGTTTAATTAACTTGTTTCTTCCTTGCTGTGGTCACCTTTGAATTATTCTAGCGTCACCCACAGCTATCTTCATTAATGACGGCGGACTGTCTTGTTATTGTTGTGACGACAAACTGACGACGCCGAACTGTCCCGAAACCGAGTGGTGCAGGAGACAGTTCGCCTGTTGTCCTCTTAGGTTAAGGTGAGCAACCATATGCTTGTTGGTTTAGTTAAACCATATCCCCGTTGACTTAATAAAGCCATAATCTTGTTGGTTTACTTTATCTTAGGTAATATGTCTTAGGTAGTTTCCCAATACAGTACAATACTTAGGTCTGAAAGGAGTCTCATGGGTTGCCCATGAAGGGGGGTGCCGCCCACATGTAATTTTTCCCATAAGTTTATGTATTCCTAGTACACGAATTCCTAGTACGCGACGTCCTCTGCCGCCCATATACTGTACTCGCATACTGTGGATACCTAATGTATATATATCTACTGTATATACTATACTATATATAGAGATATAGATAGACATATACTGGTATTATATATATATATATATATATATATATATATATAAAATATATATAGATATAGACAGACAGATACTGGTATTATATAATATACATACATATACATACACACACACACACACACACACACATATATATATATATATATATATATATATATATATACCTAGGCTGCTTCCACCAAGGAAAGGGAGGTAGCCAAGACAGGATGACACACTCTCCATTTACTCATCCATTCAAACACATTCATTCGCATCTTAGCTCCAAAGGGGAGAACGGACAGATCCTCACCGCACCACACTGCACAAGGATCAACTGCACAATGCAATCAGTGACATTCGCAGCAGGGCCCGACAGCAGAGCTGGTTTACCCCTGCCATCTCATAACAGACCCATCCCCTTACCTGCACCTGACCTGACTAGCTGGTCAGACCAAATGCGGGAGAATATCCCCTCAGGGCTGCGTCATCACTTATTCATTCACAATTTCTCTCCATTTATTTCTGTCACGCACAGCCACTCTTCCTTGCTCAACAGACATCCCTCTCGCATCCAGCGCTCTCTTCACACTGTCCATCCATCCTATTCGTGGTCTTCCTCTCAGCCTTACACCTCTCACATCAGATCTAGTTATCTTTTTCACCAATCGCTCATTATCCATTCTCTCCATATGCCCAAACCATCGCAACACCCTCTGCTCAACTCTACCAGCCATCTCCCAAACAACTTCAGTTCTCCTTCGCACTTCATCATTTCTCACTCGATCCATACGCATCACTCCACACATACTCCTCAGACACCTCATCTCCATTACATTCAAACTTTTCCTCTCGGCTACACCCATATTCCATGTTTCAGCCCCATATAACACACTCGGTACCACAACACCCTCATACAGCCTTCTCTTTACATCCATTCTAAGTGAACGACATCTAAACAATTTTTACATTCCTCCCAGCATCTTTCCTACTTCATTTATTCTAAACTTCACCTCTGTATCTATTCCTCCATCCACAGCAACATGTGACCCTAGATATTTAAAACACTCTACCTACTCAAGCAACTCGCCATTCAAAACTATATTCATCTCCCTACCATCTATAGATAGATAGGTACTGGTATTATATATATATATATATATATATATATATATATTAGGGTTTGGTTCCAACCATGGCGCATTCGGCGCGAAACCACGTAAGTTTAACTACTCCTTACTTTGCTCCCTAAACCCCCAAAATGTGGTGTTTTGCTGTTATCTTCCATAGGTAATCAATATGAAGCACTTTCAGCGATGAGAAGGTTTATGTAAAGTTATAACTTACAAATACAATACTGCACAGCAAAACTTCAACACACAAATACATAAACACAAAGCAACATTCCGATGCCGATTGGTTTCGGAACAATTCATCAAGTAAATTTGCTATCACAATAATAACAAGACAATTTGCCGTCATTAATGAAGACAGCTGTGGGTGATGCTAGAATATAATGCAAAGGCGAAATAAGTACATTTATAGGATTACGGGGAATTGTTCAGGGTGCGAATTGTCCTGACGGGGAATCGTCCATGTTTTGATGGGGAATTGTCTGGCGGCGAATTGACGACGAAGAATTGTCTTGGAACCCGCCGATCATGGGTAATCATATAAATCAGGTTAACTGGTTACAAAGGCTTTATTTAATGCTTTAACTTTATGTAAGTGCTTTAACTTACATAACAGAACAGTAAATACTTAACTCACAAATACAGTACTGTGGAAAATCAGTGCAGCAAATCTATAATGAACAAGTAAAAAAGGCAATATTCCAACGCCTATCGGGTAAACTGGTTATAAGACTTTATTTCTTGCTTTAATGTTATTTAACAGTACTTTAACTTGTACATAAACTTACCAGAACAGTAATGTAAATATTTAACTTACAAATACAGTACTGTGGAAAAGCAGTACAGTAAATCACATGATCAAGTGATCAAAACAAACCATGCGCGCTGTGCTGAGGTTCGAGAATTTGGCCTTTCAATGGCCTCTCTTGCATAAATTCACAGTTTTCGTAATGGTTCTTTAATCTTGCATTGTCTTATATGTATCCCAGCACTAACCGCGTATAATTGCGAGCGAGTTCGGTGAGAACGTGTTCAGGGCGAGCTTACTGTATATATATATATATATATATACATATATATATATATATATATATATATATATATATATATATTTATTATATATACAGTATACAGTACTGTATATATAAATATCTATATCTATCTGCCTAAATATTATATCACCACCATCACCAACAGCCACTGAGGTCCACTGAAGGACCAGCCTATCCCTACCGAAGCAGAGATGATACAGCCAATGTATCTCTACCCAGTGGCTTCAGCTGTCTGGTAGAGGCTGTATGTAGGGTGAGAAATGCTTGTGAGTGTGATTGTAGTGGCTTTGGATGTGTGTGTAGTCTGTGAACCAAGTGTAATCGGCCCACCTTAAGTTGACTTGGTGCAAGTATACTAGTATGCGACACTGGTTCAACCACAGCACCCCTTATGTCTGCCAAAGCAGTCAGTGGCTCAGTGAACGCTTTCCAAAGTTTTTACAACTCTGGTAGGAGGCGAACCCACGTCCAACAGCATGCGAGACGCGCACACTACCACTGTACCCTAAAGGCTCCATATATACAGTATATATATATATATATATATATATATATATATATATATACAGAAGGCTCTCGATCTTCGATCGGTTTTGGGACCAAAAAAATGACCAAAATGCGATTTATCGAAGTGCGAATTGATAAACTTATGGAAAAAAAATAAATGGGACTGGCGTGTCGCCGACAAACCTACATCAACTTTTACGTATACACTTATACCACCCAAAACCTTATCACAGCCATATATTTGCTTATATTTAGTACATATTTACTTACTATTAGCAATAAAAGCAAGAAATACAGGCTGCGCACACTTTAATATAGAAAAAATGAAGCTCATGTGGTGAGCGTTGGGTTCCCAGACAATTCACTGTCAAGTCAATTCGCCGTCACAACATGGACGATTCCCCGTCAGGACAATTCGCACCCTGGACGATTCCCCATCATTCTATAAATATACATATTATTAATTACTCAATACTTTAATAACTATATTTCAGAGGGATCCATCAGAGTCTATGTTCAATAGCATAGGCTTTGGATATTACAGTATTTATTAGTTGCACCTTTAGTCAATAATTAATGTGTTTCTTCCTTGCTGTAGTCGCCTTTAAATTACCATATTTTGTGGCATGTTAGACGCTGCAGTGTGAAAGACGCACCCTGATTCTGGAAGGGAAGTTCTGAGAAAAAAGTACGTTTTGACCAAGACTACTGAAAGGTTGCTTGATATGAGTAATTTTCATGAAAATACACACTCACCTTTCAGAACTTCTATTCATTACTGTATATCTGTCTTTGGTTTCCTTATTTTTACGTAAAAGAAGGGTACAAGACATGAAAACAAACAACCCCTTCCTTACGTAATGTTACTGCATTCCATGACACTATCTTAACACATTAGAGTCTCTCTTCAGTACTGTATATATATATATATATATATATGTTTGGTGTCTTTATTTTTATGTAAAAGAAGGGTACAAGACAAGAAAACAAACAAACAACCCCTTCCTTATAAAATGTTACTCCATACCCATGACGCCATCATAACACTACCAGTTTGTTTATGAAATAAGAAGTCTAGTGTCCGATTCCTTTCGTACAATAATTGGAGAAGTAATGTTCATCTCTATTACAGTACACTAAATATCTATCAGTACATAGAGATAAGTATTATCTTTCATGAAATGAACTTAAAAAAACAAAACTCAATAAAACCCGTTCTTTCATTCATTTAAGAAAATACAAAGGCCATTAAGTGAAGGAATACACTATATCTCCAAAACAAATGCCTGCATGTCTTCAAATCCCTGCATGTACTGAATTTTAGAATCATAGACAACACAACCAAGTTTTCAAAAATCAGTTACAAGGAATGTTTAAACCATTTTATGTACCCTAAAAGTACCAGAAGCCATCCTAACATGGGGTGATCGAATTTCCATACCACTAGGCGCTAAACTGCTAAATTGCTAAACCACTAATAATGCTGTAATTTCGGGAAGTATTATTTAATGTTGCAACTGTTTTTCCCATTTTTCACTAACAGTAATATAAGACTGCTTCCTTCTATGATGCTCTTGTATCGAATGAAACAAAATATCAGTAAGAGATGCCAGCCTAACAAGGGTTTTTGAATTTCCATACGAGACAGATGTCTGTTACAATGACTCAACAAAAATCATGCTAGCCAGCATCTCCAATATGATTCCCTTATCAGTTAGTGATTGGATAGCAAGTGATGAGATCATTACTGACTTTCTGAAGGTTAGCAAGGGGTCCAGAAGTGATCATGTTCTGAGAGTTGGGGGAACGCTAGGTGCTAAACTGCTAAAAAGCTGTAATTTCAGACAGTACTGTTTAATGTTGCAGTTGTTTTTCCATTTTTCGGTAATGATAATATAAAACTGTTTCCTTCTATTATATTCTTGTCTCGAATGAAACAAAATATCAGTTAGAGAAGCCAGCCAAACAAAGGGTTATTAAATTTCCATATGAGACAGACATATATTACAATGACTCATATGTCATGCTAGCCATCATCTCCAGTATAATTCCCTTGCTAGTTACTGAGTGGATGGCAAGCAAAGTGATCATGACTGCATTTCAGAAGGTTAGCAGGGAGTTCACCAGTGATCATATTACCCTGCTAAAGTAGGGTGTATGCTAGATGCTAAACTGCTATATCGCTAAGCCCCCAGACCATCACATGGCCAATTGTAAACAAACCCTTAGTTTTTCTTGAGCCTGCGTGTTTCTAATGGAGGCGGTGGCTGAATCGGTAGAGAGGCAGCCTGCAGTCCTCATGGACCCAGGTTCGAATCCCGGCTGGGGCAGGGAACAGTTTAAGGATTTGAATTTCATAAACGCAGACTTTCCTGATCTACCAGATGACCCGCCGACATGTCATAAAAGTACCCCCGCTAATACCAATACACCAGTCCTGTATGAGACAGCCCTAGCATGTATTCAATATGGACAGTGGGTGTTAGCGCCGAAGTGGTGACATGTGGAGGTGTAGGAGGACTACTGGGCCTTGGGATAGGCTACTGCCCCCAAGATATAGGCCCTGACGCCTTTGCCCAGAGTCTGACACAAAAATATATATATATATATATATATACACAAGTGAATGTAACTTTTTACAATAAATCAAATGAGTTTATACTCTTAAAAAAACTTGACTGCCAAACAGTGAGATGATTCTTTGTAAAAGTGATTCTTCTAAATGGAGCCAAGGTCTTAGTCTGGCCTCCAGGACGCAGAGGGATATTTGAAGGTGATTTTGAGACAAAAAAGTGCGTCTTCCATCCCACAAAATATGGGTATATTCTAGCATCACTCACAGCTGTCTTCATTAATGACGGAGAACTGTCTTGTTATTGTTATGATGGCAAATTGACTTGACGGCAAATTGTCCCGACCGGTTCTGAGGCGATGGTTGAGTTACTGTTACCAGCCACCAATGCCACCCTCGCTGTCATCACTCGCGCTCGCCCCAACCCCGCTTGAGTGAACACCTGCTTCCTTATCCTTGTCCCAATCATCATGTCCACTGCTGTTGATGCTTTCACTGCCTTCATCATAAAAAAGATTTCAAACGTTTGAATGAGGGCAAGCTTCACCAAGTGGCCGGTAGGTGGCATGACAGATGAACAGTCGGGCTTCGACTTGCGTTCGCAACCCGGCTTGAGTGATCGAAGAAAGATTTTTGAAATCGAAGCATGAATTTTGGAAGAGCAGGCAAGTCTGATCAAAGTACGAAATATCAAAGTAAGATTAATCGAAGATCGAGAGCCTACTGTGTGTATGTACGTATGTAAGTATGTATATATATATATATATATATATACAGTAATCCCGCATTTTTTGCGGATTTTTTGTCTACGGTTTTGCCCTCTCGCGGATTTTCTTAGCATTAATAAGTTCAACAAAAATATCCTTGAATATACATAAAAAAAAAAAAAAAAATGAAATTCCTGCAGCTTCCAATTGTAGCGCGGTAAACTCACGCCACCCTCTGTCCCTTTACCGTGGCCCCTCTGCCAGTGTTACCATATCTAGCATAATTTTATTCTTTTAGCATAATTTTGATCAAATTTTCGAGTCTGGAATATTTTTTAGCATATTAGAAGTTTTAGAATCATTCTAGCATAATTCAGAATGGAATGGAATATTTTTAGAATAATTTTATAAAAGCTACAAATCAGAGAGAGAGAGAGAGACGAATAAGGTAAGAAGATGTTTGAATAGTTGGTTACTTTCAGTTTGGGCTTGGTTGGGTTGGATTAGGTTAGATTAGGTTGGGTTGGATTAGGTTAGGTTAGGTTGGATTAGGTTAGGTTAGGTTAGGTTAGGTTAGGTTTTAGGTTAGGTTCGGTTAGGTTAGGATAAGTTTGAGCTTTGTACTTTACCCATGAAACCTAGGTTTTTCCGATGGGTTTTGGTATGATTCATTCGATTTTCAGCTTCATTTCAGTCGGAAATGACCATTTTCTGTGTTTCCCCCCCTCCCTATAACCCCCGATTCCCCAAAGATCCCTCATTATTTCAAGGGGATGGGGGGGGGTCATAGCTCAAAATCTGGTTATTTTCGACGGAAATGATGCTCAAAATCGAACGAATCACATCAAAATCCATCAGAAAAACGTAAGTTTCGTGGGAAAAAGCAGTATGGGTAGATACCGATATTTATCCTCTTACTGTATGTAGGTTCATTTTAATATTTTCATAGTAAACAATACATAATTAATATGTTGCACGAATATGTATAGAATTTTATCATTTAGCTTCAAGTTAGCATAATTCATTTTTTACTTGGAACAAATATGCTCAATCTAGCATAATTTTTTCATTGCCCTAGCATAATTTCGTTGTTTGGATATGGCAACACTGCTCTCTGCCTCGCATAACCATTCTTCAGTCCACGCCTGACTGCCTTAAGTGGCTGTTGTGGTTGTAACCACAATATGATATGAGCCTCTTGCCTCCCACTTGCTTTCCACATGGCCCCAGGACGTAAGCCAGCCTCACCAAAGGCTAATAATACAATAAGTAAGAACTCCAAAGTGACAAAACGATCAAGTTATGACCTTAGCAGAGAAAATTGTGTTACTGGACAAGCTAAGAAACGACCGTGCGAGTGTTTGCTATCACCAGTTAATGCATCTTTTTATTTTGTACTGTTTTGTTAATAAATGTGTAGATAATTGTGTATTACAGTACGGTGTTTACGTTTTTCCTTCATAATGGAGTATGTGCTTTCAATCTTTTAAGAAGGTATTTCGTGATGAGTATGTAGGTTTCAGGGACAATTCGCAGTCACAACAAACACAAAACAATTCGCCTTCATTAATGAAGATAGCTATGGGTGACGCTAGAATATAATTCAAAGGCGACTACAGCGAGGAAGAAACAAGTTAATTATTGACTAAAGGTGCAACTAATAAATAATATCCAGAACCTACGCTACTGAACATAGACTTTGCTGGATCCCCCTGAAATATAGTTATTAAAGTATTGATTAATTAATAATAAGTATATTGATGAAAGTATTGATTAGTATATTTATAGAATGGCGGGGAGTCGTCCAGGGTGCGAATTGTTCTGAAGGGGAATCGTCCATGTTTTTGACTGGGAATTGTCTGACGGCGAATTGTCTCGCAATCAGTATGGACATGGACTGTGTGATGGGCAGCATGGTGGACATAAGTGCAAGTTTTCAATTGTTAATAGAGTATTCGCGGAATTGAATTTTCGCGGGGGTTACAAGAATGTAACTACCGCGAAATATGCGGGATTACTGTATATATATATATATAGTAATCCCTGTAATATTCGGACGCCCATTTTCCGGACATCTCCAATAACCGGACATCTTCGTCCTGGGATCCAATATTCCCAAAATGGGCCAAAAACCGCAAAAAATTAAAAAAAAATCTGACTTTTTCCCGCCCGTAATTTGAAGTTGGCGCCCGTGGCACGGACCAGCTGTGTTCTGGTGCGTTGTTCCGCCAACGTCCACTAGAGTGCCTGTGCATCCTCCCCACTTACCGCCCGTCTCTTTTTTGTTGTGTGTGCATGCTTGTCGTCATGGCCCCCCACGTGCTCACTATTGTGGTGAAGCCTTACCTGCTGTAGGCTCTCCTGCTGCTCTTTTGCCTCTCCTTTATGTGTGTGATGATGGCCCCGTCGCCTGAGAAGAGGAAGAGAGTGGTTTTGACTCTGGAGAAGAAGAGGGAGATATTGGACAAGGTGGATGCGGGATGGTCAACCTCACACATCCTTCGTGAATTCAACCTGGCCCGATCTACTTAGTTTGATATCAAGAGATCCCAAGACAAACTCATGCAGTACACGGCTGACTTCTCATCAAAATGCAAACGCAACGTGGAGAGGAAGGTGATGTATACTCCCAAATATACAGAAGTCGACCGCTCCACGATGATTTGGTATCGACAGCAACGTGCTAATGGTGTGATGGTGCGTGGCACGGAGCTAAAGGCTGGTGCTGAGAAGTTCACAAGGCTTCACAACGCCCTAGATTTCAAGGCATCCGAAGGTTGGTTCTTCGCGTTCAAGTTACGACATGGCCTTACCAACCGTAGGTCTCATGGTGAAGCTTTGGACGCCAACGAGGATGGAGTAGGCAAGTTTCTGCACAAGGTGAAGCGCTTGATTGACAGGGAGGACCTCACTCTCTGTCAAGTCTACAACGCTGATGAAACTGGCTTATTCCATCGCTATTTGCCTACAAACACTCAAGCCGAGGAGACGGAGAAGCGTGTACCTGGCCGCAAGCTCTGCAAGCAACGGATATCTGCTTTGTGTTGTGCCAATACTAACGGCATGCACTGGCTCAAGCCCGTTATTGTTGGCCGTGCAAAAGACGCCTCGGTGTCTTCGTGGGATGGTAGATGTCCTTCCTGTCATCTGGTACCATTCCTTGGAGGCATGGTTCACAGCCCAGATCTTCAAAGACTGGTTCCACCGCCATTTCGTCAAGGAGGTCATCCATTACCAGAAACTCGGAAACCCAAGCGACCAGGTAAAGGCCCTCCTTCTCCTCGACAATGCACCTGCCCGCCTGTGCGACAAGGACTCGGTGGCTGAGAATGGCCGCATTAGGTGCATGTTTCTGCCACCTAATACTACTGCTCCCATCCAACCAATGGACCAAGGAGTGATTGTGGCAACGAAGAGGTTGTACCGACAGAAGTTCCTGGGCGAGGTGATAGTTGTTCTTGAGGACGAGGACAAGCGCAGGGAGGGACAGGATATGCGAGGCCAGGAGACTTTGGAAAACCTTTCCAACATCAAGTCTGCAGCCTACAACTGGGCCAGTGCATGGAAGGAAATCCCTGTCAAGACTCTAGAAAATGCTTGGTCTCATCTGCTTCTCAGAACAGATGTGGAGCACGATTTCCTAGGTTTTGACGTAGATGATTTCCATGCACGTCTAAGTGCGCATAGGGACGATGTTGATGTGGAAGAAGTGCGTGAGTGGTTGGATGACGACGAGGGCAATCCTGGGTGTCAGACACTGTCTGATATCGAGATCGCATCTTCAGTTGCAGTTGTCAGTATCCAGCTTGAAGATTCCGACGAGGACGGCGACGATGATGCGGACTCCTCTCAGCGTGACACTACTCCAGCCATCCCCAAGTTGAACGCACTCCAGGAACACCTAGAGCTCGTTCTGGACTACCTGGAGCACCTGAACTGCGACAGGGAGATGGGGCCCTTGGGACTTGTGGAGGAAGTGCGCGCTTTCAGGCAGCGCATCATTAATCATCAAAATCGTCATTCCTTGCGTCAATCAACCATTGACAGCTTTTTCAGGCCCGTGACCCCCGCTGTGCCCAGCCCTGGCTCCACTCCATTGCCTCCCCAAGACAGGCCCTCATGCTCCGAGCCACAGCCCAGCACATCAGGCACAGTGGAGTCACCACTCGACGTGAGTTTGCGCCTCTCTTCAGAGTCATCTGCAGTGGGTACGCCATCACCACGACCCAGCGACGCACCCCTAGGTCACCTGTATGTGCTACTCTCAGACTCTGACAGTGATTAGATGCCTAGAACTTCTCCACTAGACCACACTGGAATTTACAGTGTCGTGCGGTGAAAAAAAAAAAGTGCATAGTGTTAAGGAATTTGAGATCTGAGTGAAAAGACAAAGATTTAATTGACTTTCAATGTAATATAAATTAACTAGAGTGTGTTATGTTTAGAAAATAGTTTTATGAGTGGAAAGACTTTAAGTGCAGAGTGCAACACTTATTTCATCATGGTAAAATGGAGTGCAAGTAAGACAAGAGTGCGCAGTGTTAAGAGAATGGAATTCTGAGTGCAAATGACTAAGTTCTGTGCAAGACTTCATGAACAGTGTACTGCAAGTGCTTCAGGAACTCCTTACTGTCAGAGTCTGAGAGGAGGCGGGTTATTCATCGAGATGGCCAGGGACTTACTGTAAGTACCCAGAATGTTTCATATTGTACTGTAGTTTCCATACTTACCTCTAACACCTCATTTCACTCTTTTATGTCCCTTATTGGTGTGAATAGTGTCTTAGGTGCTATGCATGTGCAGTAGGAGGTGTTTTTCTGAGTTAGGCTAGGTTAGGGTCCATAACTACCAGTCCAGGAGCCAGGGACTTCTTGTAAATACCCAGAATGTTTAATATTGTATAAACTCACCTCTAAAACCTCATTCTCTGGTTCTTTTGCATTTATTTCAGTCTTTTATGTCCCTTATTGGTGTGATTTGGGTCTTAAATAGGTGCAATGCATGTCCAGAGGGAGTTGTATAGGTGTTTTTCTGAGTTAGGGTCCATAAGTACAAATCCAGGAGGCTGGGGCCCAATATCTGGACAGGACCACTATCCGGACATGCCTTTGGCTCTATTACATTGGATATTGGAGGGATTACTGTATATATATACAGTAGGTTCGCACAGTGCGCGTCATCACAGAGCGCGATTCGCATTGTGCGCGAGTGACCAAAAATCATAACCAAAAACCCTTGAATGTGCGAGTTTACCGCACAGAAAGTGAGGCAGAGGCAAGGAGTGGCTCAAAAATGCCATTTTCTATTAGTGCGCAACCACCCCTCACACAGCGCGTCACGTGTCATCATGTTGATGCGCAGAAATTCCCAGGCATTCTACTGCGAGGCTGAGGCAGCAACACTGACAGCAGCACAAGCTGTACCAGGTTTCGAGGACGTTACATTGGCGGACATACAAGAAGTGCACACTGCTACTGAGGAACAGCCTCCCGAGGAAGTGTTGCAACGGACAGACGAGGCTGACGCAGAGTCCGACGCCAGGCAGAGTCAAGCTGAGCAGCCTAGCGTGATGGAAGGCAGGACTGAGCTGTGTATGTCAAACATTAGCAAGATCCTTTCTGCCGTGGATAAGCTCAAGGAAGAGATGAAGGAACAGGAAGTGAGCAACCGAAGAACGGAGGAACTTCTGGTTGGTATCGACAAACTCTTCCGTTTCTACACAGACAGGCACAGGGAAGAAATAAACAAGAGAAGACAGACGCTCATAACAAGCTACACACAGCGGGCTCAAGTTGGTGAAATTGCAGAACCAGCGACATCGTCTGCTGCTGTTCCTATTGAGGATGAAGAGGATGCAATGTCAGAAGTGTCAGCAATGGACTTTGAAGGGTTTATGGCCGAAGTGAGTGACTTTGATGCTCCTGGGGAAGGTGATCAAGAGGAGTCAGTGGAGGGAAGTGTTGGTGCAGTGGGGGATGCGGCACTGTAAGTGTTGCCGCGCCTCGGAACCCCTGTTATTTAAGGTCATCAGGCCTGTTGTCTACTGTTGTTAAGGTGACTACCCATATTTTTGTTATTGTAGCTACAACTTTAGTACAATGTCTGAAAAATGTGACCTTTATTGTCTCTACAGGCCAAAAAATGTCCAGGTATGAGAGGGTACCGCCCATATGTAATTATTCCCATAAGATTATGTATTCATAGTACGCGAATTCCCAGTGCGCGAGGTCATGGACCGCCCAAGCTCTCGCGCACTGTGCGAGCCTACTGTATATATATATATATATATATATATATATATACACACACAAGTCCATATATATATATATATATATATATATATATATACACAAGTCCATATATATATATATACAAGTCCATGGTTAGACCCATTTTAATTTACGGGCATGAGTCATGGTACAGTACAATTGCAACAGATCAGAAAGTATTAGGATTTGAGAATAAAATACTGAGAAGGATTCTTGGGGTAAAGTGGGCAAGACAGAGTTACAAATGAAAGAGTAAGGGATATTACGAGAGTGGAACCAGTTAATGAATATGTGAGACTGTCTCGCTGGAAGTGGCTGGGGCACATATACAGAAAAGAAGGTTGTTTAATACAGAATGTGCCAGAGTGGATTGCTAGAGGAAGAAGAGGTAAAGGTAGGCCGAGGGAAACCTGGTTGAGGACAATGAAAAAAGAAGCAGGAGAGGAGTGTTGGTGGGACCTGAAGGAGATGGCAAGAGACAAATATTCGTGGAGAGAGTTCATTGAGACCCTATGCATCCCGTGGGGTGCCACAGGAAATGATTGATTGACTGATTGATATATATATATATATATATATATATATATATAGATAGATAGATACATATATATATATATATATATATATATATATATATATATAGATAGATAGATACATATATATATATATATATATATATATATATATATATAATCACTCTAATATCCGGACGCCCAATAACCAAACATCCCCACTACCCGGACCTTATCGTCCTGGGATCCAACATTCCCAAAATGGTCCGAAAACCCAAAAAAATTAAAAAAAAAAATCAATTTTTTGCCGTCCGTAATTTGAACTTGCCACGCGCGCCGCGGGAGAGCATTGTTTTGGTGCGTCATTCCTCCGACGTCCGACAGAGCACCGCTGCATATATATATTTATATATATAGTAAAATCCCTGCCATCCGGTATCCAGACAAACAGAATACTCAGAAAAACAGGAAAATTCAAGGGCTTGTGAATGTGTCAGTAAGTTATAACTGTACGCTAATAAAAATGGACCGCCAAACCGCCGTTTAATCGTGTCACATGAGGCTGGGTGAAGTCGGACAAAGCGAGGTGAAGGCATTTCCAGATAATGTAAATCCCAAGTAAATCCTCTTAACCACCTTCCTCTCTCCCTGTTTCCCCTTCTGGAATTCAGTCATCCTCCACACCCTCCATAAATCACCAGTTTGCTTTTTACCACCAGACAGTAAACAAGCTCACTTGCTGTTGTGTTGCTCTGACAGATGGTATTTCTACACTCCAAAATGCCTAAAGAGCAAACTAAACGTAAGCATGTTGTGCTTACCTCGAAACAGAAGCTGGACATATGCAATTGACTTGAAAAAGGTGAACAATATAAAACACTGATGACTGAATATAATGTAGGAAATTCAATGATTTATGATATCAAGACCCAAGCATCCAAGCTCAATGAATTTTTCATGAAAAGCAAAACAAGTAAGTCCATTGCAAGCTTCCTTTCTGGTCGTTCTATAGCCGCTGTTGTAGACGGCCATCGTTCTTCTCCTAGATCTATCACCAGTGGTGTTCCTCAGGGCTCTGTCCTATCACCAACTCTCTTCCTTTTATTCATCAATGATCTTCTAAGCTGTACATCTAACCCTATCCACTCATACGCTGATGACTCCACCCTTCACCTTTCCATTCGGTTCCCGCAACGCCCATCTCAATAGTTACTTCAACAAACAAGGGATGAGGCTATGGCACAACTAATGTCTGACTTGGCTCGTATCTCTGACCGGGCTAAAAATAATATGGTTGCTTTTAATGCATCTAAGACTCAGTTCTTACACCTATCAACCCGACAAAATCTTCCACAGGTATACCCACTAATGTTTAACAATATTCAGCTTAATCCTGCATCATCCTTGAACATGCTTGGGGTTTCATTTACCCGGGACTTATCTTGGAAAGATCATATTACATCTCTTGTAAAATCTGCTTCTAAGAGATTGGGTGTGCTAAGCCGACTCCGCTCTTTCTTTACCCCTGCACAATTGTTGACTCTATACATGGGTTTTATCCGCCCCTGTGTGGAGTACAACTCTCATGTGTGGGGAGGCTCCCCACATACAGCTCTTCTCAATAGGATGGAGTCAAAGGCTTTTTGTCTCAATAACTCTCCTCCTCTTACTGACTCCCTTCAACCTCTGTCTCTTCGCTGCACTGTTGCATCTTTATCTCTCTTCTATCGCTACTTTAATGGTCACTGCTCCTCTGAACTGTCTGCTTGCATTCCTTCACCTCTACGACGGGCGCATAGCACCCGTCTGGCAGCAAACTCTCATCCCTTTTCTGTCGAACTCTCTAATGCAAGAGTTAACCGTTACTCCCAGTCTTTCATTTATGCAACAGGTCAGCTCTGGAACTGTCTCCCTCTGTCTGTATTTCCTGCTGCCTATGATCTCCAGTCTTTCAAACGCAGTGTGTCCAGGCATCTCAAAATGATCGGATCTTGAATTTGGCTCTCTATTGTATTTTGTTTTTCTCTTGGAGAGAACTGTTACTGCGGGCTCATGGCCTTTGGTTCCTTCTTCCTCGCATAGAGGGGGGGGGGAAGGCATACTCTTCATACGTGTGGTTTTGCTTGGCAAGATTTAAGGGAGCACGTATTTCTGGTCCTCTTATAAAAGAAAAAGCAAGAGAGCTTCACAGTAAAATGAATATAGAATTCGAGTGTGATTTCAGTATTGGATGGTTAAATCGTCTCAAAGACAGGCATGGAATTCGTAAACCAGACACCTCGGGAGAGCAAATCAGCAAACAGCAAACGCCGGTGCGTTTTTCTTCCCAACCGACCGACTCTAACTTGCACCACATTAATTCATCTCAGAACGCATATGCACTGGCAGAGTTGAAAAAAAAAAAAAAAAATTTATAGGAATGAATGCTTACTTTATTGGAAAAAAAAAAAAAAAAAAATGTTTGCACTTTGTACATCTATCTATCTATCTATCTATTGCCAGACACCATAATCCCTTAAGGGGTGGCCATTTGACTGAGTTATTTGTTTTAACCCCTAAAACGCGGCTGTATACGCGCGATCCCCCCCCTGTGGCGGGGTTGTAGCGGGGTCTGAGTACCTGTGGAAAAATATTAGCCAAAAATCATAGATTAACCCTAGAGCATTAAAATTTTTAAGGCATATATTACTTACATTCAGCTATCTCCTGAGCCACATGTTGAGCCTTCGTTGACTACCCAAGGACTTGTGAAGACTTGCAAAGTTGGGTAACAAAGTCTTCACTCTCACACCTCCAGAAACCCGGTTTTCTTTCTACCACAGCCTCAATCTGTCACAGTACACTTTATACAACAACGTACAGGTTGTTTGGAATCCGTATTTGTAAATAAGAGCTGAAAATAAGGCTAAAATGGACGGAGCGCACGGCCGACATGCAGCGCGGTGGCGATCTTCCCGTCAATATTGTCACATTTGCCTTTTCTCGGCAAAAAACACGTATACTCCTTTTTTTTCCATCATAGGACTTCGCAAACGTTTGCCTGTCACTATTACGGTAATAAAAATCAATGTCACTGCCAGTATTGTGGACTGGGAATGAGGAAGACCACCGCGGCGCGAGTTTATTCAGCCTTACGGCAGGCACTTTATTCTCGCTCCTGTCGGCCACTCGCACTTCATTTCTATCGCTCACTTTCACTGTATCTTTTTTTTTTGCCTTATTCATCAGTGTCACTGTCCAGTGTTATAAAAATAATATTTTATACACAAAAAACTTTTACTTTCAGAACATAGAATAGGAAAATATGCTTTTATCTTTTTACACTGGAGTGACTGTCACTCGCAATACTTATATGATTACTATGTACAATTATTTACAACAAAAAACACTGTAACTGTCAGTGCTTTTACAAGTACATACACTAATTTACACTCATCAGGCTGTCACTGTCAGCACGTAAAAGAAAACTAAACAATATTATCACTGTCACTCTCAGTATTTTTCCCAATATTTTTACCCTTATTTTCAAAATCTACTTAGGCTGTGGTAGTCGAAAAAACACGGGTAAGCACAGAGGGGAACTTTGCACTCTTTGCACTGCAAGGAGGTGCGCCTAAAAGTTCTTTCCTGCCTGGTAGTGTGGCTGCACACATGACACCTCCTCAGTGCTTTCCCCCTCTTTGCAGTGGCTGGCAGTGGCTCCAGGCGGTGTCGCTGAAGGTAGGCCATACACTGTAGGCGGTCTGGAGGTGTGTGAGGGTGGCGTTTGGGACCTGTTGAAAGCACCTGGCCATAATGCTGAAGCAGCTGGTAGACACAAGTCTTGGAGAATCTTCTGAGAGAGTAGTTGGCTGGCTTCCTGTTCTTGATTTTATACAGGATGAAGGCGTTCAATATGCACATGTCAATCAAGTGCAAGAACACCTTCCTGTACCAACGACGATTTTTCCTCAGACAGTCAATCTCTCCAATCATCATATCCGACTTGTCCACCAGCCGCATATTGACGTTATAGTCAATTACAGCATCAGGCTTCATCACAGGCTCGCCAGTCCTTCTGTCGACCTTCCCTGTTGCCAGCATTTCACCCTTGTGTACTGTGGTGAGCATGTTCACGACTCTCTTATCATGCCACCTGATCGCAAGCATCTTGTCAGATTTCTTCAAGTGCACGTCTCCCCGCTTTGACTTTTCAGCCTCTGGGAAGGCAAGGTAATGTGCCCTGTTACTTCTGACAGTGCCACAGGAGCCGACGCCGTGTTCAGAAAGGTACTTGGCGAGTTTTGGAGCTGTATAATAATTGTCCGTATACAGGACATGATTCTCGCCAAAGTACTTTTCCAAAAGCACTTTCACCACAGAACCAGAGAATCCAAGGGGGTCAGTCTTATCCAAGTCGACATTGCTGGCGGTGTAGATGACGAAGTCAAGGATGAACCCCGTCTTGCAGTCGCACAGCACGAAAAACTTGATTCCAAAGCGGTGGCGTTTGCTTGGAATGTACTGGACGAACCGAAGACGGCCCCTGAACAATACCAAAGACTCGTCAATCACGACTTTCTTGAAAGGGCGCAAGAACCTCGTAAACTTATCTTTGATCATGTTCAGGATTCCCCTCACTTTCCATAATGGGTCAGTTTGGGAAGGCTCATCATTATTCGCGAAGTGAAGATAAGTCATCAGCTGCCTAAAACGATCGCGGCTCATGTATTTATTGAATATTGGTGTTGGGCACAGCTCGTCGGAACCCCAGTACTCTTCCAACTTATGCTTCCAGTTGTGCGGCATAAGCAACATCAAGGCAATAAATACAAAAAGCTCGCGGATCGTCAAAGGCACCCATGATGCCATCCGCGACGTGGATGGCATCGCAGCCTCACCTTCTTCTTCGCGAATTGGCGCACATTGCCCCTCGTACCTGTTGGTCTCGGTACAGATGTGCTCCATAACCTCGTCGTCAAGGAAGGCCAACAGGTAGTCAACACATTCACCATCGTCGTCCACAGGGAAGTCAGCCTGAAGTCCACACTCACTTTCATCAAAGGGCAGATCTTCAGGCACAAAATCTGATCCCTCTGACCACACAAAAGCATCTAAAGTTCCCTGCCTAGGCTGGGAGGTGCTTGGGGCGGCGGGTGAGGCAGGTCGTGTGGGAGTGGGTGAGGCAGGCTGGGCAATAGTAGGTAAGGGAGAGGTTATCCCAGGCCGTGTTGGTGTTGTGGTGGTGGTGGTGGTGGTTGGAGGGAGATTATCGCTTGGGTCAAGGTCACCCGCGGTGGCGTGACTCCTGAGTTGCCTAGTGGGAGTTAGCCTAGGGGACTTAACTTTACTGACACGAACACTAGGCCTACGATAACCTCTCATACGTAACATTGCTCGTCTACTTCCCTTTCTCGGTGGTGATGGAGACTCCGATGACTCAGGAGACAGGACAGCAGACGAGGAGGACGAGAGAAGAGGGCTGGGAGAACGTGGCGGGCTTGCGGTGGTGTGGCGTGGCGTAGTGGACAATGGCGGTGCACTGCTGTCTCCGCTCCTCTTCCTTTTCTCTCCCTTTCCATATTCGAGGCCCCTTTTCACCGGGGCCTTCCCTGTAGAGGTGCTGGGCACAGTCACAGTTTCCTCGGGCACAGAAATCATCACTTCAGGGGCTGAATCAGCACTCGATTGTGTCTCTGATTCAGCCAGGCTAGACAAAACACCCACGTCACTGCCGTAGTCCATAGAGGCTTTCAACAGTTCAGATGCTATGGCCGAGTCACTTAGCCCCTTGGTAGTCACTTGTAAAGTTTTGAAGGGCGTAGAGGTAACAAAACCCTTTTTCGGAGGGCTAGAAGGCACGGAACTAGAAGAGCTAGAGCCTGACATGGTGTCACCGTGGCAGATTTGCGTGGACTGACGCTAATCTGGGGCAAACCGCGCGAAAAAATGACAGTGTGACAACTGGGGAAACAAGCGTTTCCCAATAGCAAAAAGTGCTTGCGAGATGACGGCGCAGATTGACACGTATCAGCCATCCGCGCGTTGCCATATCGCACGACGAGGGAGGGCCGCGCATCGGTGCGTCCGTGGGTAAAAAAAATGAGACTTGGCAACAACCGAGGTCAGTAGTACAAAGGTCAAGTGTGCTAAAAGTAGCTCACGGGTGGCGGGACTGAGAGACAATACCAGCTTGAGCCTGCTTGCCCGCGGTTATTCAAAATTAACTCAAATCGCAAACGCGACGACCCGCCGTCTTGCCCTTTGGGCCGACCGTCGCAAAAGCGACGATCCGCGTTTTAGGGGTTAAGGGGAGGGGCACTAACCCTCCACCAACCCACTTGTTCACACGTAGGTAGCACGTATGGTTTGGTTATATGGTTACCACCCAGCGTTATAAATGGTTTCTTGGCTTACAGGAAACCATTTGGCTTGTCACTCAATGTAAAGCCACCTGTAAAGGAAAGAAAAGCAATAAGAAGTGACAGGAAAGATGCGAGAAATAGGAAGAGAGGAGGGGAGGCACAGAAAAAGAATGATAAAGGCTAAGGAAGAAGTAGGCAGCACTACATCAAGTGAGTGGATGATGGTCGCCACCACCTACCACCTTTGTACATCATTTATTTTATTTTGTGCAAAACAGCTGATAGGCGCGTGAGGGGTGGAATGGTGGCGGTCAGGGAAGAAATACAGTCGAGGCCGGGGCCATAAACAATGCTCATGTGGGGGCACAGGTGTCGTGATAATTCTACAGTGCAGTCCTAACATCAGTTCACCAATAAATGTTCACGATTTTACTTCTTTATTTTTCCATTTTTATGTGTACAGTACATACAACGAATACTTCGGTAATTAACAGAATGGTGCAAAACAGCTGACTGGTAGGTGATGGGTGGAATGGTGGCGGTCAGTTGGGGCCGGGACCGTAAACAAAGCTCACGTGGGGACACAGGTGTCGTGATAATTCTACAGTGCAGTCCTAACATCAGTTCACCAATAAATGTTCAAGATTTTATTTATTTTTCCATTTCTATGAGTACAGTTCATACACCAAATAATTTGGTGGTTAACAGAATAGAGTCGTGTATTTTGCAGTACTGCTAGGCATTGCATGCACGTGCGTTATGACCATGGTGTCTGTTTTCGTGGCAATTTTTCAGGTGGAATCTCTTAGTGTGGCCCTTGATGTGAGTGGTGAGTACCTGAATTGTATTTACTGCTATGAGAATTATAGCCTTTGTATAGACTTGATTTGAATATTAGAAATACGGGAAAAATCTGTAACCAGGAAGGTAAATTCCCCAAGCCTCCCAGTTAACTGGGATTGTACTGTATATATATATATCTATATATATATATATATATATCTATATATATATATATATATATATATATATATATATATATATATATACTATATATATATATATACTGTATATATATATATATATATATATATACTATATATATATATATATATATATATATATTTGAAGAAGTGAAGGAACGTTGTGGGGTAGATGTGGATGTGGTTGAAAAGATTAGGAGAAATACACTGAGGTGGTTTGGACATGTGGAGAGAATGGAGAATGAAAGACTGACTAAGAGGGTGTATGTAGGTGAGGTGGAGGGAGGGAGAGGGAGGGGTAGACCGAGGATGAGGTGGAGGGATGGAGTTGAGAGGTATAGGAGGGAGGGAAGGAGGGAGGGGGGGTGAGTTGGGGGGAGGGGAGTCAAATGGTGGGTGACAGAGTGACTTGGAGGCGTTTTGTCTGCGGCCACCCTTTGCGGGATTAGGGCGTCGGGCTATAGATAGATAGATAGATAGATATATATATATATATGTATATACAGTATATATATATATATATATATATATATATATATATATATATCATCATCATCATCATCAGCCGTTTGAGTATCCACTGCAGGACCAGCCTATCCTAACCGAAGTTGGGACAATACAGCCAATGCATCTCTACCAAGTGGCTTAGGCTGTCTGGTAGAGATTGTATGTAGGGTGAGAAGTGCTTGTAAGTGTAATTGTAGTGTTGGAGTGGCTTTGGATGTGTGTGTAGTCTGTGAACCAAGTGTAATCGGCCCACGCAAGCCGACTGGGTGCAAGCATACTTTATATAGTCTGTTCCATATAAACTGGCGGAGAGAAACCTGTATTTTCCTTCCCAAGTCTGGGTCAAACGTAGAACGCAGGTGACCTTTGAAGGATTATCCCCCTCTTTCCTCAAGCCCTTCCGTTCTCCCTACTCTCCTGAGAGATAGATAGATAGAGAGAGAGAGAGAGAGAGAGAGAGAGAGAGAGAGAGTGTGTGTGTGTGTGTGTGTGTGTGTGTGTGTGTGTGTGTGTGTGTGTGTGTGTGTGTGTGTGTGTGTGTGTGCGTGCGTGCATGTGCGCGCGCGCGTGTAGGTGTAGGTGCATGTGTGTGTGTCTTTATTATCTGTGGAGAGCCTTCTTCTGTGTGTTATTCTCATAGATTAGTCTTATTCCTGCTGGAGCTGCCTAGCATGGACCAAAAGGTCTACTGCAGTTATCCTCTCTTCTTGCAGTATGTTCTTATATGTAACTTTTAGCAACTTACATTATTGTTGTATTAATATTTTAAAAACTATCTAAGACAGGTTTCAGAATTTCCCATTCATCTTAGACGCGCGCACACACACACACACACACACACACACACACACACACACACACATGCTCCCACGCACGCGTATATAAAGTATATTCTCTATCGACATTTCTTATAAAAATATGTGGAACCTGCTGG
The DNA here is from genome assembly GCF_032717465.1 of Coenobita brevimanus. Lineage (NCBI taxonomy): Eukaryota > Metazoa > Arthropoda > Malacostraca > Decapoda > Coenobitidae > Coenobita > Coenobita brevimanus. The sequence continues at coordinate 26,822,457 of NC_137016.1, read as the reverse complement.
GACTCTTGGGTGAGTATAGCTTGAGATGAATGGTAACAAAGAAGAGGAAGGAGGGAATGCATGAGTGGAGCACCTGCTGACCCATACTGGTTCAGGTGTGCGTTTGGCCTCAGGTCAAGATGGGTGGAGCATTTGCCCTGAGGTCACATGCAGGATTTCCTGGAACGCCCTTGATGATGCTTCTCAACATCCCGCCCAGGTCACTTATAATAATGGACAACGCATCATACCACTGCAAAATCATAAATAAAGCACCAACACAGAGCTTGCGAAAACAAGAAATTATAAAGTGGCTTCTTGATAACAACCTCCCTCATAACCCTCTGCACACTAAGGCTGAGCTGCTACACCAAGTGAAAAAAAAAAAACAGACAAATAAAGACAAGCAATTGTTTGAAATTGATGAAATCACCAATAATCCTGGTCACCAGGTGCTGCGGCTTCCTCCCTATCATTGCCAGCTCAACCCCATAGAGCTGATTTGGGCTCTGGTCAAGGATGATGTGAGGAAGAGAAACTCAAATTCTTCTCGAAAATTACGAGTGATCGAAGAGCTGACGAGAAATGCGATAGAAAAAATAACAGCAGAAAACTGGCAGAAATGTGTGGCACATACAAAAAAAAAAAAAAAATAGAAGAAGAATTTATGAGAAATAACATTGCTGTAAACCACATGGTAGAAAATTTTATCAACATATCGAGCGAGTCCAGCAGCGATGAAGATGAATAAACAAGTGTTGTGTGAGGTGTCTTGTGTATACTTATTGTAAACAAGAGCTGCAAATATAAGCCATATACATGCATTGTTTCATATTATACAAGAGAGAGAGAGAGAGAGAGAGAGAGAGAGGAGGGAGGGAGGGAAGGAGCAAAGAACAGAGAGGGAGGGAGGGAAGGAGGAAAGAACAGAGAGGGAGGGAAGGGAGAGAAACATTCCCTTTTCCTATTCATCACACACACACACACACACACACACACACACACACACACACGAGAAGGGAGAGAGAGAGAGAGAGAGAGGGTAATGAATATTTCACCATTTTTTTTATATAAAACTCTATCTTGATAGAAGCTATTTTCAGCAAATCATATGACTGATATTTTAATACTTATAAGGGTTCGCCATTTCGCGATGAATTGGTGATTTTCTTAGGTTTGCCAATCAGGATAGAACTCGTAATAATGCCTTCAAATTACACGAATTCATGTTTGGATTGGATGTAGGATTAATTAATAATAGGTCAGAAAATAAAATATGATTGCTATATTTGAATATTAGACAATAAACAGTTCAAATCTCTCTCTCTCTCTCTCTCTCTCTCTCAGGAGAGGAAGGAGAAGGGTAGGGCTGGAGAAAGAGTCAGGTGAGGTCACTTTAATCCCTTTGTACGGGCACCTGTGTTCGACTAGGACTTGAGCGTACTTCTTCCGCCACTTTATATGGAACAGAGTATAGTAAGCGACACTGGCTCAACCACAGCACCCCTTGTGTCCGCCAATGCAGTACATGGCCGGGTGAACACTCCCAAAGTTTATTACCGTGGCGGGGCACGAACCCTGGTCCACCCGTGTGCGAAACACACACTCTACCATTGTACCACAGAGGCTCCGTATATATATATCTGGTTAGTACTAGGATGGGTGACCGCCTGGGAACACCAGATGCTGTTGGCATCCCTACATGTCAAGTGGGATTGGTGAAGGATTAGTGCCCCTCCCTGTAAAACAATTAACTCTAAGCCATTGGCCACCCCGTTTGGGATACATGGCGTCTGGCAATGAATGAATGAATATATATATATATATATATATATATATATATATATATATATATATATATACAGTACCCTCGCGTCCAGCACGGTAATATTGTCATGCATGGGTCACGTGTTGGACCAAAAACGTGTTGGACTAACAATAGAGCTTATGGGGAAAAATGAATTATGTCAGCAACCCTCGGAAAAGTCACCCTAAATACCTACCATATACCTATACATATATTGGTACTATTGTACAGTAATTATAATAAATGGTACTGTGCTATGAATGATAACTAACCTTTTAGGATAGTGTTGGTGGGCTTGCTGGGAATGGAAGGTGGTATCCAAGGCTGTAGTTAGTCCTACTGGGTCCCCGGAGGATGGCTGCTGGCGTCACTAACGGGTAATGGCTGTTGCTCCTCCTCAACCTCCCTCATAAATCCTTCAAAATCAAACCTACCTCATAAATCCTTCGAAATCACACTCAGAATCACTATCTTCGTCCACAGCCATGGAATGTCCTGCTTCTGCCTGTCCTAGCACTCGGCAAAGTGCATGCTTCTCACACCGTTGCCAGAGCCCCGCCTCGTGACTGTGGAAAGTGATCGCTGTCGCCGACTCGGTAGAGAATAAGGAGAAGCAACTTTGTTTATAAACTGCTACTCACGCCGATGAGAAGGGTTTCAAAACGATTGATATTTATTCTAAAATATTAATATGTATTCAGTGTCAGGCTAAATGTTCAATGCTGTAGTACGATACATTCTCTGTCGAGTCGCCTGGGTTTTGGTCACACCGTTTTCCCCATCGTATGCTTGGCAGGAATCATCCAGATGAATTCCAAATGCCCGTGGTATCGTCGGCAATTTTACCACGTTACCATTCCGAATTACCATCGTATCCACAGCAAACCTGGTATGAGGTGCCGTGTGATAGCCTACGGCTGCCAGGATCTTGTCTTAAGTTTTTTATTATGATCACGTTGGCTTCATTCATGTTGTAGGCCTTGGCAATGTCAACTTTCCTCTCCCCTTTCTTCTTCCTCTCGATGCTTTCTAGTTTGGTGGCCTGAGGGAGGTGCCGACGCTTCTTGGGGTTCTCAGAAGGCTTCCTAGGCATCGTGAGCAGGGTAAAATGCAGTAACAAGGGCAAAAAATGCAGCAAGAAAAAGCACCTTCCAATGCAATTATGCGACTGAGTGGCTCTGTGGCAGGAGAAATGTAAACAAAACATCATGTGACACCAGAAGTGTTTTTAATTGGGCGGCATCACGATCACGTCACGATAGCAGGCGGGGACGGCTACTTGATCAGAAGTTTTTCATTGGCTATCATCATCATGGGAATGTCCAGTATGGCCGTGTTGGACCAGGGGTGATCGTGCTGGAGTGAACTCTGCGGATTTGGCCCACTTCTCGGAGCTCTGTCCGTGTTATGCTAACACACTTGTGTTGCAGTAATTAAATCGTATTAAATAATACTAATTAATTGCTCACCGTGCTGGACTCGAATCGTGCTGGACTAAAGCGCGCTAGATGGGTACTGTATATATATATATATATATATATATATACGGTAAAACCTCTCTAAGTTGGAAAAATTGGAGCTGAGGCCATTCCGACTTGGCTATAATTCCGACTTATGGGAAATATGAGATTCCTGACTAACCAGAAACAAAAATACAAAAATCATTTACCATGCTTGCAGAGGGTGTAATCCAAGCATAAGGAGAGCCTCTTGGTAGGACGTAGAGGTGCTAGGGGAGCATATGATCACTTCTGTGCAACATTTCTTAACCATAATCACAAATGAACAACAGTTCTTCTTTATATCGCAGAACATGCTTGGCTCCAGGTTAAACTCCGCACATATGGCACGCATCGAGCTACCAACATCGATCCTTTCCAAAAATTTCAGCTTCTCTTGAATGCTCAGGGTCTTCAGTTTCAACCCCTTCCTGCCTGAAGGAGCCTTGGGAGCCATGCTGGTTAGGAATAAAAGTGCGGAATACAGAGTGGAACGCAAGAGAATATTGACACGAGTAGTAGCAGATGCCAGACTGAGGCAGAGTGAGGAGGGAGGTTGCTGGACTTAGCAGTACTGCCAAATGGAATGTACAGTACTGTACAGCACAGAAATCTGCTAGACTGGCCTAAACAGTGACAAAAATCCACCAGACTGATGGAAATTTGAGAACATTAAGGAAAACAATGCTCGATAGGACATTAAAATATGCCAGATACAGGACATAGTAAGCTTTATTATTTATAATCCCCCAGATTTTTTTAAAAACCTCTACATTTAGTGGGCAAGCCACCATACTAGCAACACTGGGCGGGAGGTGGCTGGCGGGCCCTGACAGGGTAGAAAATGATGAGCCGGTGCATCATCATACCAAGATATGGCTTCCCTTAGCCGAGATTTCACATCTTAGGAGTAGTTTTATGAGAATTTTCTGACTGGTGCAGCAACACGAGCCCTCACAGCCTAGAATGATGTGTCATCATTCCAAGATGGGCCTTCCATTAGACGTCATTTTACGACTTTTGGGAAATTTTTCTGGATTTTTTTTTTTTTTACTGATTTCGACCATTTTAAATTAATTTCATTAATGAATTTCATGTGCCATTACAACGTGTGTGTCATTCTGACTTGTAGGATGCCGACTTGCAGGTGTTTTACTGTATATTTATATTTATATATTTATATACAGTAAAAGTAGATGGGAATGGTAGTGCTTTGGTGGACATCTGTGCTTGTAAGGGATTGGCAATAGCCAACACCTACTTTCGTCATAAGATGATCCACCAGTATACATGGAGAATAATGAGGAGGATGGATGACGAACTTGTTGAACGAAAGGCAATGATAGACCTATGTGTGTGTGGATTACATAGGACTGCACAGGAAAGCAAACAGCAACAGACCTTATGGTCCTTACAAGGCTGCTTGTTATGAACGAATGAGAAGACAAGTGTTGGATGCAAGTGTGTGGAGAGGGTGGGGGAATGAAGTCTCGGACCATCACTTGGCGATGACCAAAGTAGAGCTGCAAAGAAAGTGGTTGAGGAGATGAAGTGGAAGACAGGAGGAAGCAGCTCCTATGAGAGGAGTGGAGAATTTGCAAGATAGTAAGAAAATGACAGAGTACAAGAGCATAGTGGAAGAAAGAGTGGGAAGGTATGAGCTAGAGCAGATGGAAGGGGTGGAAGACGTATGTAAGATATTCATGGAAGAGTTAGGCGCAGCGTGTGAGGCGGTTTGTGGAGTGAGGAGGAGATGCAAGGGTGTGCAAGGGACAGTATGGTGGAATGATGAGGTGAAACGAGCTGTGGAACAAAAGAAGGCATATAGTGAATGGTTAGCGAGTAGAGGTAGGGGAAAAGATGAGAGAGAGAAGAGAGAGGTATATGTGAGCAGGAGAAGGGAGGTTAAGAGACTGGTGAAGGAGAATAAGAAGAAAGTGGATGAAGAGTTTGGGAGGAATCTGAGTGTGAAATGGAGGGAGAGTAAGAAATTGTTTTGGAAGGAGGTAAAGAAAGTAGGGCAGTGTGAAAGGGGAAATAGTAGGGGAGTGAAAGATAGCAATAATAGATTGTTGGTGGCGAAGAGAGAGAAATTGAGGAGATGGAAAGAGCACTTTGAGGATTTGTTGAATGTAGAGAGTGAGAGCAGTGCAAGTATAAGTGGTTGGGGAATGGCTGGGAGAAGAAGAGATGAAAGGAGGGAGGAAGAGATCAGTAAGCCGGAAGTAGTGGAAGCGATAAAAAAGATTAAGTTGGGAAAGGCCCCAAGAATTGATGGAGTGTGTGGTGAAATGCTTAGGTATGGGGGTGAGGTTGTTGTGGAGTGGATATGGAAGTTGTGTAGATTGGCTTGGGAAGAGGGAAGGGTTCTAGAGGACTGGAAATCAGGTATAAATGTTCCTTTATAAAAAGGAAAAGGGGAGAGAAAAGTATGTGGTAACCATAGGGGTATTTGCCTTCTTAGTGTGACTGGTAAAGTATATGGTAGAATACTCACTGATAGGGTTAGGCATATGACAGAGGAACTAGTTGGAGAAGAACAAGGGGGATTTAGGAAGGGAAATGGGTGCGTAGATCAGATATTTGTTCTAAGATGTTTAGTGGAGAAGTATCTAGAGAAGGGAAAGAAAGTGTATGCTGCCTTCATGGACTTGGAGAAAGCTTATGACAGAATAGCTAGGCAAGGTATGTGGAAGGTATTAAGAATATATGGAGTGGAGGGGAAATTGTTGAGAGCTGTGAAGAGTATGTACGAGGGAGCTAGGGCTACGGTGCGAGTAGATGGTGAGCTGATCTCAATGTGGGACTGAAACAGGGATGTGTGATGTCTCCATGGCCGTTTAATACAGTACAATCCCAGCTATCCGGTATCCAGACAAACGGAATACTCAGAAAAACGGGAAAATTCAAGGGCTGGTAAAAACGTCAGTAAGTTATAACTGTGCGCCATTTTGAATGGACCGCCAAATCGCCGTTTTATCGTGTCACGCGAGGCTGGGTGAAGTCGGACTAAGCGAGGTGAAGGCATTTCTGGCTAATGTAAATCCCTAGTAAATCCTCTTAACCAGCCCTCCTCCTCCCTCTTTCCCCTACTTGAATTCAGTCATCCTCCACACCCTCCACAATTTCCACAAATCACCAGTCTGCTTTTTACCACCAGACAGTAAACAAGCTCTCTTGCTGTTGTGTTGCTCTGATGGACGGTAATTTCAACATTCCAAAATGCCTAAAGAGCAAACTAAACGTAAGCGTGTCGTGCCTACCTTGAAACAGAAGCTGGACATATGCAATAGACTTGAAAAAGGCAAACATTATAAAACACTGATGACCAAATATAATGTAGGAAATCCAACGATTTATATAAAGACCCAGCATCCAAGCTCCATGAATTTTTCATGAAAAACGAGACAAGTAAGTACATTGAAAAAAGGCATACTCTTCATCGTTCAAGTGGTTTTGCTTAGAAAGATCTTGGGGAGCACCTATTTCTGGTCCTCTTATCGAAGAAAAAGCAAGAGAGTTTCACAATAAAATGAATACAGAAGTCGAATGTGATTTCAGTGTTGGATGGTTAAATCGTTTCAAAAACAGGCATAGAATTTGTAAGCCAGACATCTCGGGAGACAGGAAATCAGCAAACGCCGGTGTTTTTCTTCCTACCGGACCGACTCTAACTTCTATCTATCTATCTATAGCCCGACGCCCTAATCCCGCAAAGGGTGGCCGCAGACAAAACGCCTCCAAGTCACTCTGTCACCCACCATTTGACTCCCCTCCCCCCAACTCACCCCCCCCCTCCCTCATATACCTCTCAACTCCATCCCTCCACCTCATCCTCGGTCTACCCCTCCCTCTCCCTCCCTCCACCTCACCCACATACACCCTCTTAGTCAGTCTTTCACTCTCCATCCTCTCCACATGTCCAAACCACCTCAGTGTATTTCTCCTAATTTTTTCAACCACATCCACATCTACCCCACAACGTTCCTTCACTTCTTCATTCGTCAACCTGTCCCTCCATGTCACTCCACATGCTCCTCTCAAGTAACTCATTTCCACTGCTCTCACTCTTGACTTGTTCCCCTCTTGCAAGGTCCACGCCTCGCTTCCATACGTCAGGGTAGGGATCACAATACCATCATGCAGAGACTTCTTAACTTCCATACTCACCTCCCTATTTCTCATCACTGCTTTCAGTGTGCCAACAACCTTCCTTCCCTGCTGTACCCTTTCATGTACTTCATCCCCCAAAGTTCCATCCTTATTCATCACACTACCCAAGTACTTGAATGCACTCACATTCTCCATATCCTCACCATCCAACCTCACTGCACACTCTGTGACTTCATTCCTCTCAAACACCATAACTTTACTTTTATTTACATTAACTTTCAGCTTCCTCCTCCTACACACTGTCCCAAATTCATTCACCAAACCTTGCAACTCCCATTCATCTTCACTCAACAATACTGTATCATCAGCAAACAGCAACACCGGAAGCTTCCAAATCTCACCCTCATTCATTAGGGCCACCCCCACATCCACTGCCCTACCTTGTACCTCCTTTACGACCCCATCCATATATATATTAAACAGCCATGGAGACATTACACACCCCTGTTTCAGTCCCACATTGAGATCAAAGAACTCACTCAGCTCACCATCCACTCGCACCGTAGCCCTAGCTCCCTCGTACATACTCTTCACAGCACTCAACAATTTCCCCTCCACTCCATATATTCTTAATACCTTCCACATACCTTTCCTATCTATTCTGTCATAAGCTTTCTCCAAGTCCATGAAGGCAGCGTACACTTTCCTTCCATTCTCTAGATACTTCTCCACTAAACATCTTAGAACAAATATCTGATCTACACACCCTTTTCCCTTCCTAAATCCCCCTTGTTCTTCTCCAACTAGCTCCTCTGTCATATGCCTAACCCTATCAATGAGTATTCTACCATATATTTTACCAGTCACACTAAGAAGGCAAATACCCCTATGGTTACCACATACTTCTCTCTCCCCTTTTCCTTTGTACAGAGGAACAATTATACCTGATTTCCAGTCCTCTGGAACTCTTCCCTCTTCCCAAGCCAATCTACACAACTTCCATATCCACTCCACAACAACCTCACCCCCATACCTCAGCATTTCACCACACACTCCATCAATTCCTGGGGCCTTTCCCAACTTAATATTCTTCATCGCTTCCACTACTTCCGCCCTACTGATCTCTTCCTCCCTCCTCTCATCTCTTCTTCTCCCAGCCATTCCCCAACCACTTATACTCACACTGCTCTCACTCTCTACATTCAACAAATCCTCAAAGTGCTCCTTCCATCTCCTCAATTTCTCTCTCTTCTCTAACTTGCACCACATAAATTCATCTTAGAACGCATGTGTGCTGGCAGAGATGGGAAAAAAAAAAAAAAATGTTAATAGAAATGAAGGTTTACTTTGTTGGAAGAAAAAATATATATGCTTGCACTTCATAAGTACATCATGTATTTTATTTTGTGCAAAACAGCTGATTGGCGACAGGTGAAGGGTGGAATGATGAAGGTCAGTTGGGGCCGGGACCGTAAGCAAAGCTTTGTGTGGGGGCACAGGTGTGATAATTCTACAGTGCAGTCTTAACATCAGTTCATCAATAAATGTTCAAGATTTTATTTCTTTATTTTTCCACTTTTATGAGTACAGTATATACAACGAATACTTCGGTAGTTAACAATGGTGCAAAACAGTGGCGGAATGGTGGCGGTCAGTTGGGGCCGGGATCGTAAACAAAGCTGATGTGGGAGTACAGGTGTCGTGATAATTTACCAATAAATATTCAGGATTTTATTTCTTTAGTTTTCCACATGAGTACAGTACATACAAGAAATTATTCGGTAGTTAACAAAATGGACTTGTGCAATTTGCAGTACTGGTACTGCAAGGCATTGCATGCACGTCCACTATGACCATGGTGTGTGTTTGCGAGGCAATTTTTCAGGTGGAATCTCTTGGTGTGTCCCCTGATGTGAGTGGTGAGTACCTGAATTGTATTTACTGCTGTGATAATGATCGCCTTTGTATAGATTTGAATATCAGAACTACGGGAAAAATCTGTAACCTGGAAGGTGAATTCCCCAAGCCGCCCAGTTAAATGGGATTGTACTGTATATACATGGATGGGGTTGTAAAGGAGATGCAAGGTAGGGCAGTGGATGTGGGGGTGGCTCTAATGAATGAGGGTGAGATTTGGAAGATTCCGGTGTTGCTGTTTGCTGATGATACAGTATTGTTGAGTGAAGATGAATGGGAGTTGCAAGGTTTGGTGAATGAATTTGGGACAGTGTGTAGGAGGAGGAAGCTGAAAGTTAATGTAAACAAAAGTAAAGTTATGGTGTTTGAGAGGAATGAAGTCACAGAGTGTGCAGTGAGGTTGGATGGTGAGGATATGGAGAATGTGAGTGCATTCAAGTACTTGGGTAGTGTGATGAGTAAGGATGGAACTTTGGGGGATGAAGTGCGTGAAAGAGTACCGCAGGGAAGGAAGGTTGTTGGTACACTAAAAGCAGTGATGAGAAATAGGGAGGTGAGTATGGAAGTTAAGAAGTCACTGCATGACAGTATTGTGATCCCTACCCTGACATATGGAAGCGAGGCATGGACCTTGCAAGAGGGGAACAAGTCAAGAGTGATAGCAGTGGAAATGAGTTACTTGAGAGGAGCATGTGGAGTGACGTGGAGGGACAGGTTGACGAATGAAGAAGTGAAGGAACGTTGTGGGGTGGATGTGGATGTGGTTGAGAAGATTAGGAGAAATACAATGAGGTGGTTTGGACATGTGAAGAGAATGGAGAATGAAAGACTGACTAAGAGGGTGTACGTAGGTGAGGTGGAGGGAGGGAGAGGGAAGGGTAGACCGAGGATGAGGTGAAGGGATGGAGTAGAGAGGTATATGAGGGAGGGGGGGGTGAGTTGGGGGGAGGGTAGTCAAATAGTGGGTGACAGAGCGACTTGGAGGCGTTTTGTCTGCGGCCACCCTTTGCGGGATTAGGGCGTCGGGCTATAGATAGATAGATAGATAGAAAATCTCAAATTTCGATGGACATATGTACCAAAAAACCGCATCTAAATTCAAAACATCGAAATTTAAACTGAACTTCTTATGGGAAAAATCAATTTGGGTCCAGGGCCTCCTAACTTCACTACGTAAAATCATGATTTTTTGCCCTCGCTCCCTGTAAACTTTATGAACTATAAATGTGGTTAAGTAACTGTAGTTCTGCACTGTACTGCCATACTGTACTGTAGTGTAGAATACAGCAAAATTTGTTACAGTTTGTCAGTATCCTGTCACAGTTTTTATTACAGTAGTTACAGCACACTGTACAGCACAGTACTAACCTTAGGTTATGCAATATTATCACTTGGCTGGCTGGTGTTGGTGGTGTGTGGCAGGGGTGGACCACTTAGTTGAAGTAGCCTCCTCTGTGGAGGTATCCAACCCAAATTCCTCAAAATGAAAATCATCCTTGAGTATCTGGACATCTGCAGTGTCAACATCTTCCTCCTCACCCTCTTGGATGGTTATATCTTGCAACACCCTAGTAAATGGCCTGAAGAAGGAGATGATCTTTGGCTCTTTTTGCTTATGAAGCCTGTGACATCGAAATGTATTATAATTACAAATCATAATAGATAGATAGATAAATAGATAGATAGACAGCCCTATGCGAGCCTGGGAAAAGGAAATGAGCTTGCAAGTTATACTGAGGAAAAGCTGACGACACATTACGAAGTAGCCAGTAGAACTGAAGCTAATCTTGTAGAGTCTCGCCTGCTTTTGTAGAAATTTACTTTTAATTCGGAGAAGATGTCCGTAAATTCGCTGGTTCGTCATAGAAATTGCAAGATCGTATCAATGTTTTGTTAAACTACTTGCAAGGCGTCCTGTGACCTCTTTCACCTCTGCATCAGCATGATGATCGGGGAGGCGGAGGGGGCTGGGTGGAGAGAATACTGTCAGGAGTTGGTTGTGAGAGGTATTCTTTTTGTTTTCAATCTTGATATTTTGTAGGAATTCAATGTTGATTCGTAGACGAGGTTCGTATACGTTCGCTGCTACCAAATGTCATAAAATGACTAAATGTCATAAAAGACTTTGTGGTTCCTTTGTGGTTGAGTTATATATATATATTAGACTTATGGACGAGCGGTTTTTATATCTTGGAGTAGCTTCCCATTTGTCATGTAGTGACAGGAGAGGTAAAGAATAGTATGGGACTATTTTTATTTGTCTTGGAAATATTAACAAGTCTCTCACACGGAGCGGAGTATAGAGTCCAGTCCCGCTAGCTATCTCTCTGTCTCTCTCTCTCAAGTTGCCAAGCCCTTTCTTTTTCTGACCTGCCTGTTCTAAGGCTTGTCTCCTTCTGAGCTCTCTTTCCTAAATTCTGGTGTAGCAGGGGTGTGTCACGTGTGTTCCTTGTGAGTGGAAAGTTCTAGCAGCCTGTGTGTGAGTATGTGTGTATATGTGTGTATGGTCATTAGGTCTTTGTTCACGGTTGGACTGCTGACAACTAACTGCATCATCTCCTTACTGGCTACTTCGTAATGTGTCGTCAGCTTTTCCTCAGTGTAACTTGCAAGCTCATTTCCTTTTCCCAGGCTCGCATAGGGCTGTCTATCTATCTATTTATCTATCTATCTATTATGATTTGTAATTATAATACAGAAATTCGCGATTTTGCATTGAAAAGTGAGGTAGGCAGACCACTCCAAAATGCATCTAAATTCGAATCATCGAATTCTAAACTGTCGAAATTTGAGATTTTACTGTATATATATATATATATATATATATATATATATATATATATATATATATATATATATAAATGCAGCTACAACACCAATTCTCTGACATCTGACGGTACGGCACCTCTTCTAATCCGGACAAAATTACAAAAGGGTACTTGAAATTCCCGTGACTGCAGAGTAATTTAAGGATGGCCACAGATAACGATTAGTGTAGCGCGTGATCACTTGAACAGCTTGCACGGTATGTCCTGGTGGTGATCCCAGTACAGTAATACCCAGAAACACAATACCCCTAGATGAGATACCCTGGCTTTACGATGAGGGTAGAAATACCACCAAACCCCACCTAACAATGGCCAAACCCTGGTTTAATGATAATTATTATTTTTTTTTTACTGATTTTTAGGGTATTTTGGACTAAAATTGTGTGTTCAAGTTGATTTATAAACAGCTTTTAGACTTAGAATATTGTGTTTTAGCCACAGGTGGGGTGAACATTGTCAGTTTGGGGTACAGTTTACTAAGATTGATTTTTACCAGATTTATATTTGACGATTTTCAGCTTTTATTTGTTGGTTTTAGTGAGTTATTTACAGGTGTTAGGCTTAGGTTAGCTTCTTTTACAGCTGTTAGGCCATTTAGATTGGCTTTAAGCTTGTTTTTGGCTCATTTGGGTGGGTTTAGGACTTGGTTGGGGGGGAACCCAAGGCTGAAAAATCCATCCTATTACTTTACGTGTTAAAACTACCCCAATATACCATATCCTGTCTAATGAAGAGTTCTTCCGAACCAATTGCATCATTAAACCATGATATACCTGTATTTTGTTTGACTCTTATCTCATTTTACTTACATTTAATCCTAGCTATGGTTTCAAAGAAAGATGCAAGTGTTAGTGGTGATGTCAAGCTTAAACATCAGTTTATTCTTATACTGTACAGTCAAACCTTCTTGATCTGTGGTTAATGACAAAACCCATCAATAGCCAATAAAGCAGTAAGTGGGAATAGATGTAACCGGTTCAAGACCCAAGTTTACACACACTTTTTTGCCTAATATCCAAATAATAACCCCTAGAAATACTTGAGACACTAGATAAGCAATGTTCACATGACTCTGTTACTCACTATCGTGAAACAGATGGCCATTTTCCTCTCATATCTCTTCTAACTAACTTTGTGGGCCGGCATTGTTATCAATGTATTTTATCTGTGAATATGATATTCACACAATTAACCATTCCTAATCATCAGTTTCTGTTGTTTTGAATGCGATTCTTTCTCATCAAATTTCTTGTACTTTTGGTTAAGTCTAGTGATTCATCTATCTATTTATAGCTAGACACCATGACCCCATAAGGGGCAGCCATTTGTCTTTGAGTTAACTGTTATATGATGAGGGGCACTAACCCTCCACCAACCCACTTGTTGAAATGTGGGGAACATGTATGGGTTGGTTATATGGTTACCACCCAATGTCGTAAATGGTTTCCTGGCTTACGGGAAACCATTAGGCTTGTAACTCAAAGTAAAACCATATGACAAGGAAAGAAGAGTAATAAAAGGTGATAGGAATGATGGAAGAAATAGGAAGAGCAGAGGGAAGACACAAAAAAGCGATGACAAAGGTGAAGGAAGAAGGAGGCAGCACTACATCAAGTGAGTGGATATAGCATTACCCTTAAATACTGTATCATCAGTTTATTCTTAATTACTACCAATGTCAAATTAAAAGGTTATTCCCATCACTGGTGTCTAATGAGGCCCTTTATAAGTAAGTGTGAAATGCATAAAGTGTTACCATGTTTCGGAGTGATTTGCATGTAAGAGCCAGTCACCACAAGGCATGTTGTTACCAAAGTAACTGATATGTAGCTAAACAGTGACCTACCACACTGGCCACCCATATTTTCACACATATATTCACTCACCTGTCTGGTCACAGTGGTGTATTAACAGCTATTCATGGGGAATTTAAAGTAGTAAGATGTTTACTATGCTAAAAAGAAAAACAATACAACAGGATAGAGTAGAACTGTTGAAAAAACTGGACCATGGTGTTCCCGTGCGGAAGCTGCGACAAGTGTGGGATCGCTTTAACATCTGCTTAGGATATATTGAAGCAAAAGGGGAAAAATACTTGGCTAGTGCAGCAAAAAGGTTCATCAGGCAAGACTCTGGAACCAAGCATGTCCGAAAATTGAGGGGTGCATCTTTTGCAGCTGGCCCAGTGGCATCCAATTTCCTTTCAAGGACGCTGACTCCCTCAGTGGTCTCAACCACAACCTTTCGGATCCGGTCACCCAATTTTGCATCAGGATGGCTTACTGATGATTTAAGGAAGTCTTCAAACCTGGCTTCACAGCTTTCACAGAACAATAAACCTGGCTTCACAGCTTTCACAGAACAATTTAAAGTCAGGCTTCTTTTTTTCCCACAAATCTGAGGTTCCCTTCCTCAACATCAATACAACCAACATGAAGAATGTCTGACAGACCTAGCAGCTCAACTACATAACCTTTCCGACCACTTTGCTCGTTTGTCATATCACAGGGAAAAAAACTCCCTGGGGTAAAGCCGCATACAGCAACATCTCTGTCTGTGCCATCCCTAGCATCAAAAACAATGCTGAAGTGTAGAGTATTAAAAATATGAACAAAAATTTCTGTGAGGTGTTTGCGAGCTCACCAAAAGCAGGTGAGGCATGACTTGGCTACTTCTCCGGTAAAGGTAAGCCCAAATTACTAAGGAGGTAAGGAAGTCTTCAAACCTGGCTTCACAGCTTTCACAGAACAATTTAAAGTCAGGCTTCTTTTTTTCCCACAAATCTGAGGTTCCCTTCCTCAACATCAATACAACCAACATGAAGAATGTCTGACAGACCTAGCAGCTCAACTACATAACCTTTCCGACCACTTTGCTCGTTTGTCATATCACAGGGAAAAAAACTCCCTGGGGTAAAGCCGCATACAGCAACATCTCTGTCTGTGCCATCCCTAGCATCAAAAACAATGCTGAAGTGTAGAGTATTAAAAATATGAACAAAAATTTCTGTGAGGTGTTTGCGAGCTCACCAAAAGCAGGTGAGGCATGACTTGGCTACTTCTCCGGTAAAGGTAAGCCCAAATTACTAAGGAGGTACAAAGTGCTGAAAAAGATGAAAGAAAACTTGTCCCTTTGTTTATAGCTTTAAAGCAGCAACAGATACATCACAGAAAGACCCCATTGGTTATGACAGGCAAAAATTGACTACAGTATTAACCCAACAGCTGCAACATACATCGTATGAGCAAGGCTTTTTGTTTGGGAAAGGGCAGCTATATATTTCTCCCATATGTCCTCATTACTTCACCATGGCCGAACTATGGTAAATAATGAACTCATATTGGTTTTTCCTATAGTTTTCCAAGCACTCCTTCATTTCATACGAGCAAAAATTATTTTTGAGAAAACATATCCCATTTTTTTGCAATTAGGGGGTAGACAAGAAATGTCCTCATTACTTCACCACAGCTGAACTAAGGTAAATAATTAAGTCATACTTGTTT
Source organism: Coenobita brevimanus (assembly GCF_032717465.1). Classification (NCBI taxonomy): domain Eukaryota; kingdom Metazoa; phylum Arthropoda; class Malacostraca; order Decapoda; family Coenobitidae; genus Coenobita; species Coenobita brevimanus. The sequence continues at coordinate 26,806,811 of NC_137016.1, read as the reverse complement.
TTTCCAATACTTTTCCATGCACTCTTTCATTTCATACAAGCAAAAATTATTATTATTATTATTTTTTTTTTTCACACATGGGGATGGACCACGAAATCTAATGCCACAGTTGTTGGGTTAAAGTTCCACTGCTATCTATGGAGCAGATTTAACCACTTTCCCTCAATTTACATCAAGAACTGAACTTTAAAAGTTGTAATAGTTAAGACCCCACACTTTACTTACAATAAGGACTGCTTGTACTGAATTCAGGATTGTATACCAGTACAGTGTATAGTAAGAGTATTTACACATAGATTAAACTGTTAAATGCAGTTACAGTACATGAATTTAGCAACTTACTTTGCAATGTTACTCTCTGAACACTGAACCTGGAGAAGGTTGGCAGTTTCATAAACTCTATTTATCAGGTTCTTTTTTTCTTGGTTACTGGAGGAGACAGTTACTGATCCACTTATTTCATTCATTCCTCGCAGCTTTGACTGAAAATTAAAGACATATTTCAGACATCATCAGTTATACATGAAAATAATATCTGCACAGAATATACCAGTAATGAAAAACAACTTTTTTTCATCAGAATTATGAAAAGCTTATCAATATACTAGTAAACAGTAAATACACAATACTGTATGTTACATTTAGCATAAATATCCTGATTGTGAGCATACTGCACATACAGTGTCTGTTCAACATGATGTTTTTAATGTTATTATAATTAAAGGAATAATGTTAATATAATTATAATTAAAGGATTAAAGGATTAATTAATAATTAAAGGATTGTGGAAAGTATTAAGAATATAAGGAGTAGATGGGAAGTTGTTGAATGCTGTGAAGAGTATGTATGATGGTGCTAAGGCTGCAGTGCATGTGGATGGTGAATTGAGTGAATTTTTCTCTTTGAAAGTTGGGTTGAAACAGGGATGTGTCATATCTCCATGGTTGTTCAATCTGTACATGGATGGGGTAATAAAAGAGGTACAAGGTAGGGTAGTGGATGCTGGAGTGGACCTGGTGAGAGAGGGTAATGTTTGGAAACTCCCTGTACTGTTGTTTGCAGATGATACTGTGTTGTTGAGTGAAGACGAAGGAGAGCTGGAAATGTGAGTACCTTTAAGTACTTGGGTAGTGTGATGAGTAAGGATAGAGGTTTGGAAGGTGAAGTGCTTGAAAGGGTACAGCAGGGAAGAAAGGTTGCTGGTTCCTTGAAAGCAGTGATAAGAAGCAGGGAAGTGAGCATGGAAGTGAAAAAGTTACTACATGACAGTATTGTGATACCAACTCTAACATATGGAAGTGAAGCTTGGATGTTGCTGGAAGGACACAAGTCAAGAGTGAGAGCAGTGGAAATGGGTTATTTAAGAGGAGCCTGTAGAGTCACATGGAGAGACAGACTGACAAATGAGGATATAAAGGAGCGTTGTGGTGTGGATGTGGATGTGATAGGAAGCATTAGGAGGAATACACTGAGGTGGTTTGGCCATGTGGAGAGGATGGAGGGTGAAAGACAGACGAAGAGTGCATGTGAGTGAGGTGGAGGGGGGAAGAGGGAGAGGGAGGCTGAGGATGAGATGGAGGGATGGGGTGGAGAGGTATATGAGAGAGAGGGGTGTGAGTTGGAAGCGGGGCAGTGAAATGGCGGGGGACAAGACGATGTGGAGGAGATTTGTTTGTGGCCACCCCAAATGGGACTGAGGCATCTGGCAATAGATAGATAGATAGATAATTAAATACTGGTACATGAAGATGTTGAAGTTACAGGATGAAGCTTATAATAGTATGCCTTTACCCTTAAACTGTGATGTACAGTCGCCAAACTTTGCACCCGGGCCACCTAGCCATGAGAGGTGGGTAACGGGTGCCGGCAACAGTGTATCTGTGTGTTCGTGTGTACGTGCCCGACGAAAGTCCAGATCATCAACTCTCTTCATCAGTAGTGAACCTCAGAGTTCATTCATCCCATTATTCAGTCAACAAGTTTTACCCGATGGAATTTCAAAGGAACTTTTTGAAAGTACTGGATAATGCCAGTATTGAAAACAGTAAGTAAAGTAATCTAAAAGACCACATCTTTACATACATTACATACCGGTATTTATAAAAGGATTCTTTTCCATTATTACATGATACACCCATGGCTAAAAATTGTCTACTGATTATTGGAGGGAAGAACCATCATGTGACCGGCCCCTGAGGTTGAAAAATAGATACCAATGTCTGTTCATTTTGCAGTTTGCCAGTAAATTATATGCATCTCATTGTCAATCCTTCCGTTAACAACAGAAAACCTAAGCATCTCATCACTTAATCATTAAATGGATCACTGTGCTTGCAATGCAAACACGGCAATTGTTTTAATAGCTGATATATATTAAATATGTGAAACAGTGTTGTGAGTGACGTGGTAGTTAATGCTTCCACCAGCTGATCCTGTGACGTGGTTCCACCCCCGTCAGAAGAGATGGGTTTCTCCTATTAAACACCAAGCCCATATCTTATGACCTAGGTCTCAGTAGCAGCCAGTCAGCAACCAACATCACATATCCTCGCACCCCGGGCCTCAGTGACGGTTGCTAAAGCCCGTAGGTTCATGGCATCACACACACACACACACACACACACACCCAAATCGGTGTTCCACTCTGTAATGATAATTTCACGTTCGTTATGTTGGATTTACCAGTCGCATAAGTAATATCACAGCCAGTGGTGATATAAATGTCCCAACAATTCATGAATCAATAAATGACTGGAAGTTTTTGCATACTGTGATGGATGGTGGTGTCTTTATCTTGTTATAATGTGAGATAATGTTGTTCAGTGAATAATCGATGAGCGTGTAAATGTGTGACCTCACACATAAGTGGCACTGCTCACAATCAATTTTCCTTGTAATGTGTAATTCAGTCACTTGTTAGATGAGTGGACTATACCGTAATGACCATAGTCATATGAAATATGATACAGTAAGTCATTATCATACCTGATATAACTGCCACATTCGACATCAGTATGCATAAACTCTTCACCTGTTGAGGTGACAGTATTTTAACCTCCTACCCCTTCACAGTGCACCACAGAACACATAAAACATCTACCTGAAGTACTACCAACAAGAAAATAAGCAACTGTTAACAGTGTCTGAACATCATCCTAATGTTTATTGGTCAAATTCATTCATGAAGTGAATATGGCAAGTAATCTTACTTGTAACTGGACTTAGATGTTAGGTAAATGCATTCCTCTTCAACCTATACTGATATTGGTAGCAGGTGATAACCCTATGAAATGGAATTACTGATATAAGGGGAGAGTGAGAGAGAGAAAGGCTTGAAGCGATTCCAGTATATAGTGCACTAACATGTTATAGTAACATAGAAAATAAAATGTTCAGTATTGTTAACAATGCAAATATTTAGTAGAATGCCAATGGATCTCAAAAACTAGTTCAGCAATTATTATCACTGGTGTTGTGAATAACGTAACCACCACCCCCCGTCCGGTGCCTGCCCTGGCCTTCACTATTCCAAGCTTCCCCTTAAGCAGCTCTCCCACTGGCTCGACCAGTTGCAGGAAACCGGTCACATGGAATTGTTGTGTGCCACAGGCTGCACGGACCAAGGCCAAATAAGTTGACTGTAATATATATTTTTGTATATATTATAAATGACTGAAATAAATGCAAAAGAAACATAAAATGAGGGTTTAGAAGTAGGTTCATACAATAATAAACATTCTGGTGACTGGCTCCTGGACTAGTACTTATGGACCCTAACCTAGCCTAACTCAGAAAAACACCTTCCTACTGCACATGCATAGCTCCTAACACCCTATTCACACCAATAAAGGACATTAAAGGGTGAAATGAGGTGTTTGAGGTAAGTATGGTATGGAAAAAAGTACAGTATGAAACATTCTTATGTCCGGATAGTGGGGATGTTCGGATATTGGGCGTTCGGATATTAGAGTGATTACTGTATATATAATACTGTAGTATATATTCATATTATCGGACCAAGGCCAGATAAGTAGACTATAATATACATTATTGTATTATATATTATAGTATATATTTATATCATAATATTATATATATTACCTTATTATACATTTAATAACGACATTATTTATTTGGCCTCGGTCAGCGCGACCTGTGGCACACAACAATTTTCCATGTGACCAGTTTCATGCAACTGGCTGAGCCGATGAGAGAGCCGCCCTACTCCTGAGACATTTTTCTCCCCACCCAACTCTGTACCCAGCCATCTATGGGATGAACTCTGACTCTGACTGAGGTTCACTATGGATTAAGAGAGTTGATGATCCGGATTTTCATCGAACATGTACACACGAACAAACAGATACACTGTTGCCTGCACCCGTTACCCACCTCTCGCGGCTAGGTGGCCCAGGTGGAAAGTTTGGCGACTGTACCTCAACAGAGACTGCAAATGAGACTACAGATACTGTGATTTACACCTCAACAGGGACCAGTTAAAATTAAATTTACCACACTTTTTCTTTTAATTAAAGCTAATGTACACTAGATAATGACCTCAAAATATTCATACCCATATTTCAGCATGCACATACCTCACACCCATAAAACTAATCTCTGATCTTAGGGAAGAACCAATTCCCCCCCCCCCCCCAGAAACCAACCTTAGTTTCATGAAACAGTACCATATCTCACACGGATCATGACCATGTACAGGTACTTACTTACCTTTTAACCCCTTGGGGTCGGGCATTGTTTATAAAATCATCCAATAGGAGAGGGCCTTTTTTTTTTTTTTTTGCAAAAAATAGGTGATTTATTAAACCTATCATAAAAACCTTTATGCCCAGCAAAGTGCAACTCTAGCTTTAAAATGAGTGGTGTTCCAATGTCCTATGATTATTTATTGTAGTGCCGTGGCTAAGAACGTGTGTCTAAACATTCTGGAACAGGGACCAAGGTCCCCATGGCGCACATATCAGAATGAGGACCAACCTTTAGGGGTTATGGCCATTTCCTTGGCAATTATGGTATACTCAGCACTTCTCGTTAGATCTACAAAGAGATACTCTATTTTATTGTGTACCGTAACAATTTCAGTGACTTCTCAATTAACAAGAGACTGAATTAAGATTCTCTGAAATAAAGCTTCACAAAAAAATACACAGTAAACTTTCAATTATCTGACGTAATTCAGACAACACTCACACCAGATACTGCACAGTATCCCCAATCAGCTATCCATTTCACACTGCGCCAGATAATGTGTTACTATCTGTCTTGACCCTCTATCCCAAAAACTTTCCTACAATATTATCCTTAAGTAAAAGATTAGAATTAAGCATAAAATACAATTAATCAATTAAGGATAAAATACAAAAATACAGTACATATAGTACAGCAACACAGTGTATAATACAATCATAATCATACTGTACTCACTTAGTGCTGGCATCAACGGAGGGTAGATACGCAGATATGTCCTCCTTATACAGTACAGTATTCAGAGCAATAAGGTACAAAGCAATGAGGGGCCACAAGGTTAGTCACAGCACTACAGCAATGTGTGAGGCATGGGAGGCCAAAGACTAAGTCCAAGCACTAGGGTTTAGCTACCGTGAGGGTCACAAGCGCAGAGCGCACACATACATTCTCGCTGCACAGCATTCACAGGAGAGAATGAGTCAGCGAAGGTAGGCTCGGTGCATTGGGTGAGCTGCTCCTGCAGTGCTTTGTGATTGGCTTGTGTGTTGTAGGGTCCACCTGTGCACCGACTGGGCACCATGTCTATGCCAGAGGGCCAACTACTTCCCATTCCTGAACTGGACATTGCATAATTTTGCTGGATATTGCTTAAACAGAGTCGAGCAAAAATCACTGGAGATTGTGTTGAGCAGATACTGCAATGACAGGTAACTGAGAGTTTACTGCACTTTTGTTTTATATACAGTAATCCCTCATTTATCTGGATGTGCATTATCCGGATCTGGTCATTATCTGGAGAGTGGACTTTGTCTCTATTAAACCATTATCTGAATTTACTTGCTGTTATCCGGAAGTAAAAGTCCCTGAGAACTTTGGCCAGCCAGCCGACATGTTCAAACATTCACTATCGTGGCCACTGAGCTCAAGCTCTAAGCGGGAAATAGGCCGTAACCCATAACCAGAGCTAAAATGTCTGTACGCCCCTGTACTGAATGGTCAGACGTACACTGGTCCAGTCACTCCCAACAAACCTCCAGCACCCAAGTAATACGACTGTAACTCACAAGCAGTGTCAAAGTGTCCGTACGCATCCCCACCCAATGTCCAAAGTCGCGCAGCCACCAGGCTTAGTCTTTCGCAACTGCCATCACGCATCGAACATAGACCACAAGCCACAAGTACGTGTTCGGTGACAGCAGCCGTCAACCTCTCTACTGACGTCCAAAGTCCCCCAGTCGCCGGGAGTTTTGTTTCCGAATGGCCACCAGGTGTCTAACTGACCACGAGCCATGAGTAACTGTATGGTATAAGTGCCCATCTGCCTCATGAGAGAAAGGTGACAATCCTGCCCACAGCCTCGCTTCTCTCTCCCTCCTGTCCCTCCTCTATACTCTCCCGGCTCCCCCCTCACTCCCTCAGTCCCTTCCCTCCTTTGTGCTGATAGCAGTGACTTGTGAGTTTTTTATTTGTTTTGCGATTTATCTGAATACTACTGGTCATATCGAAATTCCTAAGTGACCACGAAATAGCTCCAGAAATTCTGCATCTAGACATGTGCTTAACACTTGCAAGGTGCCGGCCAAATTTTGCATTAGGATGGTACGAAGTTACATGAAGGTAAGTGTTACTCTTGAACATTATTGTCACTGCATTCTGTCCTTTTACTCATCAGTTTGCTACATTTTTATAAGCTTATAGTACAAACACCAGCGAGGATGATGGTATACCATTTATACCAATTTAACCAATTTCCAGTGGCATACAGTATTTGGCAGTGGAATTTTTTTGTGGCCCAGAACCAGCCATCATGGTGTCAGATAACTGATTTTCCAACCATACTAAGGTTTTTTGTGGATGTACTGTATGCTGTTTATGCATTATTTCCTTGGTGTTTTGCATTAATGTGGTTAATCCTGTGTATGTTTGGATGTCTAAATATGGCAGATTGACCTGAAAACAGTGCCAAAATTAGGAGGGGTACTGTACTGTACATACAGTACTGCACAGGTAGGGTGTTTTCCTGTTTTCATTTTTTTTTTTTTTTTATGGTTTTCTTGGTGTTTAGCATTACCTTGGATATTCCTATGTGTGTTTTGATGTCTAAATATGGCAGATTAACCTGAAAACAGTGCCAAAATTAGGAGGGGTACTGTACAAACTGCCAAAGAAATGATGACCCGACTCCTAGTACCTTTCGATCAGGAAGTGGTATCTGGCAACTGTCACTATCTACTTATATTTCCTATATTGCGCGACGGAAAAAGCAGTACAGTAAAACCTCAATTTAACGGCATTCATTGTAACAGCAACCCCAAACTAACGACACAAATCTCCTGAGGAATATTTATGCAAAAAAAATTTTAAAATTCCCAAAATCTCCCAAGGAATATTTATGCAAACATATTTTTAAAATTCCCCCCAAATGGGTAAAAATTAGAAAAATTCAAATGTGGCCAGCGCCACGTGCATCTCGATTGTCTGTTTGCAGTTTCCCGCCAACTGGGTAGCCTATGTTCATGCTCACCCAGTCTTTCTACCGCCTAATCTGACTCAAAAGTGTCCCACGTGTGTGCTTATTTTTCAGGATTTTGTGACTTTTTTAGGCAGTGACGATGCCAAAAGTTCAGGAAAAACGGTCAAGGAAGGTACTGACACTCAGAAAAAAGCTCAAAGTGGTGCAGAGGTTGGAGAGAAATGAGTCTAGGAGGAGTATTATGGAAGCATTTGCAATTTCTTCCTCCACCATCTACGATCTCAAGAAACAGGCAGCCCAGATTAAGGAGATTTTTGCTAAGAGTGAGACCAACAAGGGGATAGAAAAGAGGCAGAACCTACGGCGTCCTAAATTAGAAGAACTTGATCATGCATTGTATGAGTGGTTCCACCTCAAGCGTTTCGAAAGTGCACCAATCTCTGACCCACTACTCATTGAACAGGCCAAAATATTTTATGAGAGGCTAGGTATTACCGACAAGTGTGTTTTTTCATCTGGCTGGTTGCACAGATTCAAGCTTCAACATGGCATTAGGTCCATTGATGTTAGTGGGGAACAAATGTCTGCTAACCAAGTGTCTGCTGACGAATATAAGGAAACAATTCAAGGCATCGTCAACAAATACCATCTGTCAGCTGATCAGATTTACAATGTAGATGAAACCGCGCTGTTTTGGCAATGTTTGCCAGGTTCTACCTTAGCAGGTGGTAACGAGAAGGTGGCACACATGGTTTTAAACAAAATAAAGACAGGATAATTCTTTTATGCTGCGCCAATGCTTCGGGGAAACACAAGATAAAGTTGCTGGTGATTGGTAAATATACCAAACCATGAAGTCTTAGGAAAGTAGCCCACATGCCTGTTCATTATGACCACCAGGGAAATGCATGGATGAGGTGTGAGGTGTTTAAGCAGTGGTTCTTTCATGTATTCGTTCCTGCAGTCAGGGAGAATTTAAGATGTCTGAGCAAGCCTGAGGACACAACAGTTGTACTCCTCTTGGACAACTGTAGGGCGCATCCCCCTGCCAGTGAATTAGTCTCGGGGAATTTTTGTGCTGTCTATCTGCCCCCTAACGTCACAAGTATGATCCAACCTATGGATCAGGGGGTAATCCAAAACCTCAAGATGCACTATAAAAAAGAATTTATGCGTATGGTCCTTAACTCAGACTCAGATGTGGTCTCAGTACAGAAAAACTTCATTCTAAAGGATGCCATTTATTTTGCCTCCAATTCCTGGAAGGACGTGAAGAGTACGACTCTCAACAGAGCATGGCGAAAGTTGTGGCTCACTGTGACGCAAGATGTAGGCCACTTTGATGAGGATGGCGAGTTTGAGGGATTTGCTACAGCCCAGAAACTCAAGAAGAACATTCGTGACATGGTTAATGGCAGTGATAAGGTGGAGGTTGAAGACCAAGAACTGGAAGACTGGATGGACTTAGAAGACAATGTACCCGTCACACAAACATTTGATACTGATTAAATTATTGCTGCTGTGCAAGGACGAGCACCAGAGGTTCACGAGGAGGAGAGTGACGAGGAACTAGAAGTGTCACCCAATGTGCCCTGGGATGATGGATTGGCAGCAGCAGACACTTTCATAAGGTTTCCTGAGAGGTAGCCTTCACTCTCTGTTCAACATGTTCTATCATTGCACAGTATGTGCAATATTCTACAGGATTCACGGAGAAAGGCCAGCAAACAGGCAGACATCCGCACCATGTTTGCCCGAGCCAAAAAGAGGGCCACCGTAACCTCTAGCGATCTCCAGCCTCAACCTCAGCTCAAAGTGACCTCCCTATGGTACCGGTACTGGATGAAGATCCTGACGATCCACCAGTGCCACCAGTAAGCCTTAACCCCAAAGTGAAATAAATTAGCATGTAAGGTTAGATTTAAGAACTAGTGTTATAGACTTCATAACTTAGTGAACTTATTTATGTAGTGCCATTTAGTTTACTCCAACCTGCCAACTAACTTACCTCGATTACTGTACTGTACTTACCTGGATTACTGTACCATACTTACCTGGATTACTGTACTGTACTTACCTGGATTACTGTACAGTACTTTACTACACCACCACACCTACCTGCTTTCTTTTGTTCTACAGGGTAAATATAAAATTTCTTTATTGATTTTGTATGTCTGCACATGTTTATATGCTTAAAAATGTGTTAACTTGAGTTCCGAGGGTATCGATAAATTACCTGTACACTGGGCCTCCTGACTAGGGGGGAAAAAAAAAAAAAAGCCACATTTCTTTATGATAAAATCTCTCAACACTGATACCTCGTGAGAAGGAATATTGATGAGCTTTTGACTTTCACCTATGAATTTATGCGAGAAAGTACACTTGCCCAAGTAGGCTAAGTGTTGACTTGATTTCAGACGAACTCCCTGGGTCTGGCAACGTTCACTTGATTGGGAGTTAGCAGATGGAGTCTTTCCCTACCCTGCAAACATTATTTAATGGTGTAAAAGAAAACTAATCTTGTGAAAGTATTACTGTAGTTATGTTTAATGTTTATTTGTTTTAGGTCAATAACAATAATTAAGTGACAAAGCGACATCTGACGTTTCCACTAGTCAACATTCATGCTAGCAGTGTTACCAATGTAGCATTTATCCCGCCAAATTAAGTCATTTTAAAAGCTGTTTTAAAAGCTATCTAACTGGTAAAAATTTAAATATTTTCTGTATATCTGGTGTTCATTTAAAGTTCTGTCTAGGTTTTTTTCCTTAATCTTTCTCAGTCTGGCAGATTTTTACCACTATTGAGACCAATCTAGTGGATTTCTATAACTACTTTGGCAACACTGCACGCCAGCCCAGGCCTAACGTCAGTTACCATCACGCAGCGGAGTGGAGTGGATGCCTCAGACTTTGTTATGATTCCCCACCCCTCCCCCTTGGTGTAAGCCCCAATCTAATGGAATTTCATTTTTCTCGGCATGCTCAGGGCCCCCTAGGGTGCCGTTAAATTGAAGTTTTACTGTATTTATGAAAACAACTCCAAAATGCAACATATCAGTGTTTTTAATGTGAATGTCTCACATTACAGAGGAGGAAACCACAATATACTAAAGTTGAGGCTTAGCTGTACGAAAGAATGTGAAATGCACGACCTATGACTCAACAGTTTCAAGGTTGAAATGTAAAAGAAACTCTCGTAATACAGTAATCCCTTTAAGACCCGGACACCTGAGTCCCGGACACCCCAAGTCCCGGTCATTTTGGGCTTGAGTTCTTGGATGTCACAAGTCCAGGACATTTTGGGCTCAGGTCTTCAAACACCAAAAATGGCCAAAAAATGTAAAGATGAAAAAAGAAAAAAAAAAAGCCAACATGTGTTCATCCCTACTTTAAATTTGCCATGCGATGACGAACAGCTGTGTTTTGGCACACAGTTCTTCCAACGTCCATTAGAGTGCCCCTGCATCCTCCCCATTTCCCACCTACCTACCACTGACTGCAAGGTCGTCGTTATGGCTGCCCGTGTGCTCGCTCTTGTGCTGGTGCCCTACCTGCTGCAGGCCCTGCTGTTCCTCTGCGGCCTCTTACACGTGTGTGTGACGATGGCCCCGCCACCTGAGAAGTGGAAACGAGTCGTTTTGACTCTGAAGAAGAAGCAAATGATATTGGAAAAGGTGGTCACGGGATGGTCGACCTTCCGCATTCACTGTGAATTCAACGTGACCCACTCTACCTTGTTCAATATCAAGAAATCCCAGGACAAACTCACCCAGTACACGGCTGACTTCCCACTGACGACCAAACGCAACGTGCAGAGGAAGATTATGTACCCTTCCAGATTTGCAGAAGTCGACCGCTCCATGCTCATTTGGTATCGTCAACAACGTGCTGCTGGTGCGCTAGTGCATGGCATGGAGCTGAAGGCTGCCGCAAAGAAGTTTGCAAGGTTACACGACTCCCCAGACTTCAAGGCATCCAAGGGTTGGCACTTCGTCTTCAAACTACGGCATGGCCTTACTAACCGTAAGGCCCATGGCAAAACTTTGGGGGCCAACAAGGATGGAGTAAAAGAGTTTCGGCAGAAGGTGGAGGGCTTGATTGACAGGGAGGGTCTCACTCTCAGTCAAGTCTACAACGCAGACAAAACTGGTCTGTTCTATCGCTCACTGCCCACGAACACCCTAGCAGAGGAGACAGAGAAGCGTATACCTGGATGCAAGCTCTCCAAGCAGCGGATATCTGCTTTGTGTTGTGCCAATGCTAACGGCATGCACCGACTCAAGCCCATTGTTGTTGGCCGTGCAAAGCAGCCTCGATGCCTTCATGGGTTGATGGATATCCTTCCTGTCATTTGGTACCATTCTGTGAAGGCCTGGTTCACAGCCACGATCTTTAAAGACGGGTTTTACCAGCACTACGTCAAGGAGGTCATCCATTACCAGCCAAACACGCTGGGAATCCCACACAACCAGGTAAAGGCTCTCCTTCTTCTGGACAATGCACCTGCGCATCCGTCCAACAAGGAGTTGGTGACTGAGAATGGCCGCATTAGGTGCTTGTTCTTGCCACCTAATACAACCAATGGACCATGAAGTGATCGTGGCAATGAAGAGGCTCTACCGTTGGAAGTTCCTGGACGAGGTGATGGTTGTTCTCGAGGACAAGGACAAGCACAGGGAGGAACAGGACACATGAGGCCAGCAGACTTTGGAAAACCTTCATCACTACAACCTCAAGTCAGCCATCTACAACTGGGCCAGTGCATGGAAGGAAGTCTCTGTCAAGACTCTGGAAAGTGGTTGGACTAGTCTGCTTCTAGAAGCCGATGTGGTGCATGACTTTCTAGGTTTTGACGTGGATGACTTCCATGTGCATCTGGCGATGAGCTGGATGTGGACAAAGTGCTTGAGTAGTTGGCTGATGATGAGGGCAATCCTGGATATCAAATTATGTCTGATATCGAGATCATAATCTTCTGATGTAGGTACAAGTACCCAGCTGGAAGATTCTGACGAGGACAGTGATGATGATGCAGACTTCCCTCAGTGCGCCACAACTCCAGCCATCCCCAAGCTGAGCGCACTCCGGGAGCACGTCGAGTTCGTTCTTGACTACCTGGAACACCCAGACTGTGACAGGGAGATGTGGCCCCTAGGACTTGTGGAGCAAGTGCATGCTTTTAGGCAGCACATCGTCAATCGCCAGAATTGCCGTTCCTTACATCAATCAACCACTGACACCTTTTTCAGGCCCATGACCCCTGCCGTGCCAAGCCCTGGCTCCGCACCACTGCCTCACCAAGACCTGCCTTCTACCTTCGAGCCACAGCCCAGTACATCGGCCATGGCGGAGTCTCCACTGGATGTGAGTTTGCGGCTGTCTTCAGAGTCGTCTGAAGTCGGTAGCCCATCACAATGTACCAGCGACGCACCCCTGGGCCACCTGCAACACCTACTCTCTAGCTCTGACAGTGAATAAACAGCAATAAATTCACCACTAGACCACATGGGAATTTAAAGTGTTGTGCAGTGTAAACAACAGAGTGTGTTAAGAAATTAAAATTCAGAGTGCAAAGGATTAAGTGCAGAGTGCAACACTGGCATGTTTCAAGTGCAGCGCAAGAACAGAATGTGCAGTGTTAAGAAAATAGAATTCAGAGTGCAAAGGATTAAGTGCAGTGCAACACTGGATTATTGTATGTGCTTCCAATGCACCTTCACCATTGTCAGAGCCAGAGAAGAGGAGGGTTAATCTTCGTGACGGCCACGGATGTGTCATAAGTACCCTGTAAACTACTAAATATTTTCCTCACTCACTTCTAATTTCTCATTCTCTGGTTCCTTTTCATATATTTTATGGTTTCTGTCCCTTACTTGTGTGAATAGGGTCTTAAATAGGTGCTGTGCATGACTGGTAGGGAGTTATTTAGGTGGCTTTCAAAGTTAGGTTCGGTTGGAGTCCATAAGTACCAGTCCAAGGGCATTTTCCCAAGTCCCGGACAAACCCAAGTCCCAGACATGCCTATGGCTCTGTTACATTGGATCTTGGAGGGATTACTGTACTTATTTTACATCGTAAAGCAACAATATTGATGGAAAAATGTCCCCTAAAAGAAAACCCACAGATAATGGTAACGTTGAAATCACGAGTGCCATCAAATCAGAAAAATAAACATTTAAGAGTATATTATCATCCACATTTAATTCTCTTCGCGGGATGATATTTAGGTGGGAAAACAAATGAGCGCTGTAAGCAAGATGGATCAACATGATACTACAGCTGTCAGTGCCAGCAGATTATTGCAGTTTATTTAGCAAATATTCCAACAGGACTGTTAGCCGGCAGCTTAACATCAAGAAGAGGACAGTTAACGAAAAGATAAGCAATATAGAGAGACGTAAAGCAGAAAATCTGCCAAATGGAGCTCTTTCTAGCACAACATAAGACCAAGACAAACAAATTATTGCATGTGACCCAGAACAACCCCTAACCACCTGTGTTGCTATCAAGAAGCAAATTAATCTGCTGGTATTAAGTCAAGTTAGTGAAACCAGTGCAATTATTGTCGGGAAATTGGTCATACTTATTCACACAAAAATCCATCCATCATCCAATCCTACATTGCCCCATGAGGAGCATTGGAGCCCTGGGCTAGGTAAGTTGGTCCTGACGTTTAAGATGAGAGTGGCCAGCCTCATTCATCCCTGAATGACATTACGTGAGCAATAAACCCCGACCCCCCCCTTGGATATAAACCTTCACCGGCTGAATCCGATTGGAGCACCTTAATTACCCACTATACCACCAGGTGCCATAATTTGGTTATATGGTTACCACCCAGCATAGTAAATTGTTTCCTGGTTTACAGGAAACCATTTGGCTTGTCACTCAGTGTAGAGTCATCCATAGGCAGAACGAAGAGGAAAGAATGAAGGATAGAAAGACAGAAAAGGGAGTGTAAAGTTACCCGTAGGCAAAAGGACGAGGAAAGAATGAAGGAGAGAAAGACAGAAGAGGATGGAAGGAAAGCAGGATGGAGAAGAGGAAAGGGCAGACACCTGAGAGCAGCACTACATCAAGTGAGTGGATGGTGAGTGCCCCCACCTACCACAAAAATCCAATATGTACTAAAATATGCATGGCAGTCAAGTGAGTGGATGGTGAGTGCCCCCACCTACCACAAAAATCCAATATGTAATAAAATATGCATGGCAGTTTCATGAAAGAACTAAACATGGAGAGGATGACTGTCAAAAGCAAGAGTGCGACAATGAAGAGAACTAAAGACAAAAAGGACTGTATAAAAAGAGGGGGGGAGGGGGGATCTTGACAAAGGCTGAGACATCCACTCACACTCATAGCATGATAATGACTGATTGTCTGTAAGGCTGGCATGTAGTGTTGCCAAGACTATAGAAATCTGTTAGACTGGTCTCAAAAGTGGTAAAAATCTGCGAGACTGAGAGGAATTAAGGAAAAAAAAAATGCTAGGCAGGACTTTAAAAGAACGTAATATACAAAAAACATCTGAATTTTTACCAGCTAGATTGCCTTTAAAACCTCTAAATTTAGCAGGAAAATTGCTACATAGGTAACACTGCTAGCATGAGTTGTGATAACAAGTGAAAATGTGCCACATGTCACTTTTGATTTAATTACTGATACTGACCTAAAAAAAAAATAATAATAAACTCTAAACTTAACTATTTTCCCAAGATTAGTTTTTTTACACCATAAATATTGTTTGCAGGGCAGGCAAAGACTGTTTCCATCTCCTAACTCCCAATCAAGTGAACGTTGCCGGACAGGGAGTTTTGTCTGAAACTTAAAGAAAGCGAGTCATCACTTGTTTGGACGATCGTACACGCAGTGGTCTGTAGGTAGGGTATGTTCTGGTTTTTCGTTTTGTTTTTTTCATGGTATTCTTGGTGTTTAGCATTACTTTGGATATTCCTATGCATGCTCTCATGTCTAAATATGGCAGATGGACCTGAAAACAGTGCCAAAATTAGGAGGGATATTGTACATACAGTTGTTTATACAGTAGGTGTTTTTTTTTTTTTCATGGTTTTCTTGGGGTTTAGCATTACTCTGGATATTCCTGTGTGTGTTTTGATGTCTAAATATGCCTGAATGGCTGGAATACACTGCCAAAGTAAGCAAAGGTACAGTACAAATAGGTTAGGTATAGGTTGGAGGTTGGGTATAGGTAAGATCTGGGTATAGTAGGGGGCACATTGTTCATTATCCAAACATTGCCACTACCTGGACATGCTTTGGCTCTATTATATTGGATAATTAAGGGACTACTGTACATGAATTCTCAAAACTGCACACTTCAGAGGATTACCGTACTTACGGTGGTATCACACTGGACTACTAATGGCTGTTTTCGTGAGCCATTAGCCAAAATAACCAACAGTCAAGGAGATTCTGCTAGCAACAGGAAATGGAAAACAAGCTTGGTTTATGGTTTGTTCAGGCGGTCAGTACTCAAATGAGCTTAACATAAATGTTTTAACTATCCATAAAATATTGCATTAGAACACATGGAAATTCATTCATCATCTAATCCAATGTTGCTCCATGAGGAGTATAGCAGCACTGGGATAGGCAAGTTGGTCCTGACATTTAACCCTCCCAGACACAGTCACGCGATTCGCGTGACGTCGCCTTGCACTAGGTCTTGCACAGTCACGCGAATCGCGTGGTTTAGGCACAAAAATATTCGTCAGAAAAAAACTTATAGGCCGATTTGCGTGATTTTTGGGCGCGTCATAGGGTCGCCAAAGCTCTCTAGAGGTAAGTCATTGGCAACGCTGCTTTGCCTTATCTACCTCAGCCCGCTCCCTCCAACCTCAGTGTTTGTTGAGCAGTCAGGCGTTGGTGTTTGACAGCTCGTGGTTCCCTTTAAATCGTCCATAATTCTCCCCCTCTCGCGCAAGGCAAAGGCCCTATTGACTCAGTGAGATAATACATTGTATGTGAACATACAGTGACGTGATATTGTTGATGGAACATACATATACAGTATATGTATTGAAAAGCAATTCTGGCCGTTAGCAATCGTTGGGCCTTGGAGCCAGACGCATGGTCAGTGTAGCGGGGTTTTGCCACTCCGCCCCCCCGTAGGCCGTATGGCGTGAGTGGAAATACGTATATAAATGAAGCCAAGGCATAAATATATATTGTGTGAAACATACTGTGGATGGCTTGGTGAAATTATGGAGCCAGCAAGCGTTACGTGTGGCATGAAACAGAGTGTTGTGAAGGGGCAAACCTGAAGTTGGGAGGGGAGAATTACCGGCATTTTAGGGCTGGAATTATTGTGATTCTGATAGTGTAAATGCGTATGGAATTGTATGAAATATACGTCAAACAAGCTGCGAGTTTCCGTGAACGAGTGTGGTGTGTGCTAAAAATAGCGTTGCCTCATACTCTCAGGGAGAAGCTGACTCACACACACACACTACATAACTCCTCATCTTCAAATTCCTGGTCTAACTGGATCAACACCCCTGGAGGAAGTGAGTTCTGCAAATTTTGTTGATATATGTAATAATCTATTACCATTACCTCTCACACTTTCAGACAAATAACCATTTTCTCCTACAGATTACACATATGAAAGAAAGTAAATCTCCACAGCAGTAACTATAGAAGAGTTATGTTTATGTGTAGTAGGTTATAACAATAGAAAAACATCCATGGAAGATGTAACAGTCTGTACAGATAGGGGGAAAAAAAAGTTAGTAGCATAGTCTTCAGGCAGGTGTGCAAGGAAAAAACAGTGTGTGTAAAAGTTGGTAGCGATCGGAAGAGTAACCTCACTTTGTCGGCCAATTACTCGAAAACTATTAGACTTATCGATTTCCTGTTACAACCATCATCAATACCACTAAATTCTACGTAAGATCAATACCAGAATGTAAGCCTTTGGTAGCGTTTTTGGGGGTAAAAGGCGAGAGAAATGTTTTTGTTCCTAGCGGTTGTTGTGTGACAAGCGCTCGGAGTAATAACATCATTTTGTCGGCCAGTTACTCGAAAACTATTAGACTTATCGATTTTCTGTTACAACCATCATCAATACCACTAAATTCTACGTATGATCAATACCAAAATATAAGCCTTTGGTAGCGTTTTGGGGGATAAAAGGCGAGGGAAATGTTTTTTTCCCTCGCGTTTCTTATCAGTGACATTCGCTCAGAGTAATAACCTCACTTTGTCGGCCAATTACTTGAAAACTATTAGACTTATCGATTTTCTGTTACAACCATCATCAATACCACTAAACTCTACGTGTAATCAATACCAGAATGTAAGCCTTTGGTAGCGTTTTGGGGGGTAAAAGGCGAGGGAAATGTTTTTCCTCGCATTTGTTATCAGTGACATTCGCTCTGAGTAATAACCTCACTTTGTCGGCAATTACTCGAAAACTATTAGACTTATCGATTTTCTGTTACAACCATCATCAATACCACTAAATTCTACGTATAATCAATACCCGAATGTAAGCCTTTGGTAGCGTTTTGGGGGGTAAAAGGCGAGGGTTTTTTTTCTTTTTCCTCGCGTTTGTTATCAGTGACAAGCGCTCGGAGTACTAACCTCACTTTGTTGGCCAATTACTCAAAAACTATTAGACATCGATTTTCTGTAACAACCATGATCTATACCACTAAATTCTACGTATGATCAATACCAAAATGTAAGCATTATGTTACGTTTTGTGCGAGAAAAGGCGGTGAAAATGAGTGTCTCTTCCCGGCTGTTACCATTGAAAAATGCTCGTAGTAATACTCTCTGTTTCTCTGCCAATTACTCAGAAACTACTGGACGTATCAATTTCACGTTTGAACCATGATGAAGAGCAGGAAATTCTACATATGTACAATACATAAATATATAATATTTCTGATAAGAATTCGTTGTTACGTAGACGGGAACATTGCGTACGCCTTGCGCGCATCACGAAAGTCAATCACGCACGGAGTGCCTAGTACTTTTTTTCGATTTACTCAAGAACTATGAGGCGTATGGGGTTTTCCCGTCACAGTGGGTAAGCTGGATAATTGGGGCATATTACTATGTAATAAAAACATAAGGTGCCTGGGAAAACTTTGCTCTCAGAGGTCAGTGAAATTTTTCCAAAAATGGCTCTCAGTTTTTGGCCATTTTCTCGAAAAGTATACATCGTATCTCAACCAGATTGGTTTCGTTAGAAAGCTGATGAAATTCTCTATAAAAACTTATTAGATCATTTTCCTGTATGATGGAAAACCTTCAAACAGCGATGTTGGGAAGTGAAAAAAGTTTACTCGACCATGCTTCCAGGGCTAATAATGTTTTTTGCTGGTGTTTTCCTGTGTTTTGGTCATGTTTATCAGATAGAACAAACATCGATGCATACCTGGAGATAGGTTTCATGGGAATACATGGATTTTTGGGTGGCGAAAATAAGGCAAGAATGTGTTTCATTCACTCAAATTTGCCGCGCGCGCGCTCCCCGGCCGGGCGGCTTCGTAGTGAAAATTCCTGCACCAGAAAACTTACTGAAACTTACCGTGCAGGAAAGGGTTAAGATGAAAGTGGCCAGCCTCATTCAACCCTGAGTGGCATTATGTAAGCAATAAACCCCAACCACCTCTTGGATATAAACCTGCACCAGCTCAATCCAACTGAAGCACCTTAATTGCCTACTAAACCACCAGGTGCCATAATTTGGTTATATGGTTACCTCCCAGCACAGTAAATGGTTTCCTGGGGTTCATTGCTCTATGTAGTGTCATCTACACAGAGCAACAAAAAGATGAAATAGTGAAAGAAAGGAAGACGGAAGAGGAAGGATGGAAAAAAGCAAGGAAGAGAGGAAAGGGTGGGCACCCAAGAGCAGCACTATATCAAGTGAGTGGATGGTATGTGCCCCAACCAACCATAAATAATTACAAATAGTTTGTATACAAATAGTTTGCCTGAGTCCTGTGCTTCTTAATGATTCTACTTTTTTTTCTGGCATCATAAAATCATTTTTCAAACTCTCTGATGATTAGTTACAGACAAAATTAACTTTGTAAACACACCACCATGGCCTACTTATCAACTTCTGAACATACTAAATACCACATTCAGATATTACAAGCAAAGAATCAATCTGCATTACCACAAGACAGTCTGTCAAACCTTCCCTCACTGCTGGATCCATGACGTTCTCAGCCTACCTTTGTTAATAGGTAGCATGGGACAATTTATGTCAATCACTGAAGTTACCAAGGTTTACAGCGGTTGATGAGGGTGCTCATCACCCACTCACTTGATGTAGTGCTGTCTTCTTCTTCCTTCATGTCTATCACTCTTCTCTGTGTCTGTCCTCTCCTCTTCCTACTTCTCCCATCCTCCTTGTCACTATTTACTAAGCTTTCCATGCAAGGTAGCCCTACACTGAGTGGCAAGCCAAATGGTTTCTTGTAACTCAGGAAACCACTTACAATGCTGGGTGGTAACCATATAACCAAGCAATGGGGTGACATGAAACCTGCTAAGGCATCCCTGCTGACTGGATGGAGATGCAAATGCAGCATCCACCTAGGAACCAAACCTCCTCACTAATCCCGCACCTTGCCGTGGTGAGGCACTGTCAGCAACAGACATCAACACCGCTGTGCACACTTTCAATACAATTATACAAAACGCAGACAAAAAGCCACATCCCGAGAGGCAACAGAAAGAGAGACAACCCCAACTTCACACCAGAAATTCAAGGCCTCATCAGACAACGGGACACACTGCGACACTCCCCAACACCCATACACAAGACACCATACAACAAATACAAGAACTCAACACTTATATAAACAATAAAATATCAGAACAGCAAACACTAAACTGGAATTACCTCCAAACACTTGACCACAAAACAAACATCAGCAAACTCTACAAAACACTAAACAACATCACACTTTCCAACAGCAACACCACATAATCACACGCTGCCATCACAACAACAGACACCATACCCTCAAACAAACAACAAGCAAACACTCTCATCAATCACTTTTCACAAGTCAGCCATCTAAACCCCCATCCCGAAGACCGACGTATCATCCGACGTAAGAGACAGTTCCCCACAGACCCAGACTACGCACCTTTCACTTACAACCAGACGAAGTACATCATTAACAACCTCAAGCACTCATCTGCCTGTGGACCAGACAACATAAGCAACATTCACCTTAAACACCTAGGACCACAAGGCGTACAAGCACTCACCAACATATCAAACTACAGCTACTCACACAACATAATACCCAACATCTGGAAGCATGGCAATATCATCACTATCCCTAAACCCAACAAAGACCCCACGTTACCCTCCTCAAATCGTCCTATCACACTCCTCTGCACCCCCTCCAAAGTCACTGAATGACTGGTACTACAACTAGTCACACCTCACATTCCCCTAGCCCAGTCACAACATGGCTTTAGGCCACTACACTCCACAAACACCCTTCTTACAGACCTTACACAGAGAGTTTTCGATGGCATGAATTCAGCTAGGCCGCCACACAGAACACTCCTAATCACACTAGACATTAGCAAAGCTTTTGATGCCATCCCCTGCCACAACCTCACAAACAAAATTCTCAACACAAACATGCACAATAACACAAAAAGATGGCTGGCAAACTACTTAGCAAGCAGATGTGAACACGTAGCATTTGCCAGTCAGTCTTCTAACATCAGAAACTTCACAAATGGCATCCCCCAAGGATCTGTTTTGTCCCCTACACTCTTTAACCTATACATGCACGACGTACCCACACCCAACACACCACAGATACACATAGCTTCCTATGCAGATGATATAACACTTACATGTACGCACCAAAATGCAAACACAGCTGCACACATCATTCAACCTTACCTCAACACACTACATGAATGGTTCACCACAAACAGGCTCAAAATAGCCCCAGCCAAATTTACAGTGACTCTTCTCACAAACTGGACAGCAGAACACAGTCACATCCCACACCTCACCACAAACAACATTCCACTACCACACACACACACACACACACACACACACACACACACACACAAAATCCTTGGTGTAACATACAATACATCAATGTCATTTAAACAACACATCACAAACATTAAAAATAAAATAACACCAAGACTAATGCTTTGAGGTCACTTGCCCATACAACATTCGGACACAACAAAGAAACCACCACCACAGTATACAAACAATACATACGTTCAGTGATGAACTATGCAAGCCCTGCCTGGGCTTTTAACCTCACCAAAACACACTACAACATTCTACAGACCATACAGAACAAGGCCCTAAAAATAATCATAGGCTGAATAGCTACTACATCCACAGACCACTTACATCAAGAAACCAAAGTCCTCAAAGTCAAAGACCACCTAGACATGAGAGGCACCCAGTTTCTTGCTGCAGCCTCCACAAACCCACAACATCCACCCACACCAAGGAACATCAAAACAACACCCAGTACATGATACCATACACAAATACTGTCATCTCTCCCCCCTCGCCCACCTCAGACCAGCTTCCAGAAGCATATCCACACTCAGATCACTCGCCGCTCCATTCAGTCACTTAAAGACAACACACAGCTGCATGCACGGCCTCCTGACATCCACCCTTCTAAATCCTATCTTCCTCATGAGGACAGGGTCCACCTGGCCAGGCTGAGATGTGGGCACCATCCAGCCCTCTTAACCCCTAAAACACGGGGCGTCGCGTTTGCGACGCTCGCCAAAAAGGACATAAGGGCGGATCGTCGCGTTTGCGATTTGAGTTAATTTTGAATAAACGCGGGCAAGGATGTTCCAGCTGGTATTGTCTATCAGTACCACCACCCTTTAGCTACAATTAGCATACTTTACTTTTGTACTACTGACCTCCGTTGTTGCCAAGCATCGCGTTTTTTTCCCCCCTCCCCCCCCACCACGGCCCAGCCAGCCTGCTGTGATACATGGCAGCGCTCTGACTGCTCAGAACTGTAAATCTGCGCTCTCCCCTCACAAGCAGTTTATGCTAATAGGAAACGCTTGTTTCCCCAGATGTCACACTAGCTTTTTTTTGCAAGGTTTGCCCCTGTTTAGCGTCAGTTTACCGCAGGCTTTCAAAGTGACATTATGGCGAGTTCTAGCTCTTCTGAGTCAGTGCGAGCGGCCGACAGGAACAAGAATAAAGTGACGGGCATAAGGCAGAATAAAAAGCGCGCTGCGGTGATCTTTTGGGAAGTAATATGATTGAAAATAATGTAGTATACGTGTTTTTAGCTGTGAAAATGGAAATGTTTGTTGAGTGACGGGAAGACCGCCACCGCGCTGCATGTTGGCTGTATGCTTCGTTGATTTTAGCCTTATTTTCAGTGCTTATTGTACAAATACGGATTCCAAACTACCTGTACGTTGTAGAATAAAGTTTACTGTGACAGAATGAGGCTATGGTAGAGGGGAAACCGGATTGATGGAGGTGTGAAAGTGAAGATTTGGTTACCCAACTTTGCAAGTCTCCACAAGTCCTTGGGTAGTCTCTGAAGAAAGCTGAATGTAAGTACAGTAATCACTCCAATATCCGGATCAATAGAGCCATCGGTAGGTTCGGATATTGGTTTTGTCCGGATATTGGGCCCCAGCTTATGGACTTGTACTTACGGACCCTAACACAGAGAAACACCTATACAACTCCCTCCGGACATGCATAGCACCTATTTAACACCCAAATCACACCAATAAGGCACATAAATGACTGAAATAAATGCAATAGACACATAAAATGTGGGTTTAGAAGTATGTTCATACATTAATAAACATTCTGGTACTTATGGACTCTAACCGAACCTAACCTAACCGAACCTAACCGAACTCTGAAAAACACATTCCTACTGCACATGCATGAGGTAAGTTTAGTATGGAAAGAAGTACAGTATGACACTTTCTGGTAAGTATAGTATGGGAAAAATACAATATGAAACATTCTGGTAAATATAGTATGGAAAATAGTACAACATGAAACATTTTGGCTACTTACAGCAAGTCCCTGGCCACCTCGATGAATAACCGCCTCCTCTCGGACTCTGACAGTAAGAACGATTTCCTGAAGCACTTGCACTACACTCTTCCTGAAGTCTTGCACTGAACTTAGTCACTAACACACAGAAGTCCGTTCTTTTCACAGTGTTCACTTTAGTCCAAATAATGTTCCATTAAATTTAAGTGTTGCACATTAACTTTTCCCAACTTTTTTTAAGTTTCCAAAGCCAAAACAAAGAAGGTTAGTTACGTTAAATTTCTTTTCTACTGAGTCTTTTCTCCCAACTTGAAAACCTTAACACAACACACCGTTTTTTTCACTGCACAACACTCAAAATTCCCGTGTGGTCTAGTGGAGAAGTTCTTGCTGTTTATTCACTGTCAGAGCCCGAGAGTATCACTGGCAGGCGTCCAAGGGGTGCATCGGTGGGTAGTGGTGATGGCGTACCGACTACAGAAGACTCTGAAGACAGCCGCAAACTCACGTCGAGCGGTGACTCCACTGTAGCTGATGTGCTGGGCTGTGGCTCGGAGCATGAGGGCCTGTCTTGGGGAGGCAACGGAGTGGAACCAGGGCTTGGCACAGCGGGGGTCACGGGCCTGAAAAAACTTTCAATCGTTGACTGACGCAAGGACCGACGATTCTGGCGATTGATGATGCGCTGCCGGAAAGCACGCACTTCCTCCACGAGTCCCAAGGGCCCCATCTCCCTGTCGCAGTCCGGGTGTTCCAGGTAGTCTAGGACGAACTCTAGATGTTCCCGGAGTGCGCTCAGCTTGGGGATGGCTGGAGTAGTGTCCTGCTGGGCGGAGTCTGCATCATCATCGCCGTCGTCGGAATCTTCAAGTTCGGGACTGACACCAGCAACCGAAGACGCGATCTCGATATCAGACAACGTCTGATACCCAGGATCGCCCTCGTCGTCGTCCAACCACTCACGAACATCGTCCACATCAACATCGTCGCCGTGCGTACGTAGCCGTGCATGGAAGTCATCCACGTCAAACCCTAGGAAATCGTACTCCACATCTGTTCCGAGAAGCAGACGAGACCAACCATTTTCAAGAGTTTTCACAGGGACTTCCTTCCATGCACTAGCCCAGTTGTACAGCGCAGACTTGATGTTGTAGCGGCGAAGGTTTTCCAAAGTCCGCTTGCCTCGAGTGTCACGTCCTTCCCTGCGCTCGTCCTCGTCCTCGAGAACCACCATCACTCAGCGTCCAGGAACTTCCGACGGTACAGGCGCTTTGTTGCCATGATCACTCCTTGGTCCATTGGTTGAATGAGAGCAGTCGTATTAGGTGGCAGAAACATGCACCTAATACGGCCATTCTCAGCAACCAAGTCCTTGTCGCACGGGTGGGCAGGTGCATTGTCGAGGAGAAGGAGAGCCTTTACCTGGTCGCGAGGAATTCCCAGTGTCTTCGTCTGGTAATGTATGACCTCCTTGACGAAGTGATGGTGAAACCAGTCTTTGAAAATCACAGCTGTGAGCCATGCTTTCAAAGAATGGTACCATACGACAGGAAGGACATCCATCACCCCACGAAGACACCGAGGCTGCTTTGCACGGCCAACAATAACGGGCTTAAGCCGGTGCATGACGTTAGCATTGGCACAACACAAAGCAGATATCCGTTCCTTAGAAAGCTTGCGGCCAGGTACACGCTTCTCCGTCTCATCGGCGAGAGTGTTCGTTGGCACCGAGCGATAGAATAGGCCAGTTTCGTCAGTGTTATAGACTTGACCGAGAGTGAGGCCCTCCCTGTCGATCAAGCCTTTCACCTTGTGCCGAAACTCGTCCACTCCATCCTCGTTAGCGTCCAATGCTTCGCCATGTGCTTTACGGTTAGTAAGGCCATGTCGCAACTTGAACGCGAAGAGCCAACCCTCGGATGCCTTGAAGTCTAGGCGCCGTGAAGCTCCTTGCAAACTTCTCAGCAGCAGCCTTCAGCTCCGTTCCACGTACCATCACACCAGCTGCACGTTGCTGTCGATACCAAATCAACGTGGAGCGGTCGATCTCTGCATACTTGGGAGTAAACATAACCTTCCTCTCCACGTTGCGTTTGCTTCTCGACGAGAAGTCAGCCGTGTACTGCATGAGCTTGTCTCGGGAACGCTTGATATCAAACAAAGTCGACCGGGCCAGGTTGAACTCGCGGAGAATGCGAGAGGAAGACCAACCCGCATCAACCTTCTCCAATATCTCCCGTTTCTTCTCCAGAGTCAACACCACTCTCTTCCTTTTCTCAGGAGGCGGGGCCATCATCACACACACTAAGAGTAGGGCAGAGAGCAGCAGGAGGCCTTGCAGCAAGTACGGCACCACCACAAAAGCGAGCACGTGGGCAGCCATGACGAAGAGCGTAGGTCTTGTAGCGGTGAGAGACAGGCGGGAAGTGGGGAGGATGCAGCGGCGCTCTATCGGACGTCGGAGGAATGACGAACCAAAACAATGCTCTCACGCGGCGCGCACGGCAAGTTCAAATTACGGACGGCAAAAAATCGATTTTTTTTCCAATTTTTTTGGATTTTCGGACCATTTTGGGAATGTTTGATCCCAGGACGATAAGGTTCGGTTAGTGGGGATGTTCGGTTATTGGGCGTCCGGATATTAGAGGGATTACTGTACTATCTGCCATACCAAGTACTGTATAATGTTCTAGGGTTAATCTCTGATTTTTGGCTAATATTTTCCTACAGGTACTCAGACCGCGATCGAACCCCGCCACCCGGGGGGGGTCGGCTATCCATTGTCCGCGCATTAGGGGTTAAGCTACTGGAAGAGGCTGGATTACTCCATCGCTGATGCCTGTCCAGGATGCAACACAGCACCCCATACTATTAAGCACATTATGGAAGACTGCATTGCACACAATCACCTATGCCAACAACACAACATACACTCTTTGAGAGCTCTGTGGGAAAGCCCGGTCTCGGCCATGGCCTTCCTAAGGGAATCGGGGCTGTTCAGCCAGACTGCCTAGGGAACAACTACTACTACTACTACTACATAGAAAATTTAGTTCACCACATGGGATGGCCCTGCAGGGTGGCTGCTTGCCTGCAGTTGATGGGTCTGCTCAATCAGACAGACTGAGGTAGTACAACCACCACCACCAAGGTGTATACACTATAGTATGATGCAAAACAACTGTACAGTACATGTCCCTCAACGATCATCTTCGTTTTCACTCAACACTTGTCATCAATACCATACAAAACCATTGTACAGTACTTGCCCCAAAAGAACACTAGCACTCCAACACATGCTTTCTACACTATATGATACAATACCACAACAAAATACTTGCAGATCACTTTCACTCCAATTCCTGTTTTCTGTACTGTATGAAACAAAACCACCATACAGTACAGTATATGCCCCAAAAGATCACTTTCATTTTCACTCCATTACGTGTTTTCTATACCATAGTTTTCCCTACTTTCTAAAAGCTTATGTATACAGTGCTTACTTCTCTAAATTTTTACTTCATTACAGGGATGGTACTCTTGGTCATAGCAGTTATATTCTAAATGGAAGTCTCCTTGTCTTTTAACAACTTTCGTATAAGGCACATTTCTCTCAATCTTTGCTTCAGTACAAGAATGTCACTCATTTTCTAGGTGGTTATTTTGATCATAACACTTATTTTCAATACTGTAGTCGTCTGTATCTTCTATAACTTACGTATATTGCACTTTTTATCTGACTATCTTACTTCACTAAATGAATGTTTGCCCTTCCTTTAATAAAAGCACTCATCGTAAATGAGTAAAACAATCACTGCATTGACAGCAAATGCTAATAAAGGTGACGGTATCTTGGGTCAGCAGTGGAACTGTCAAAGAAGAGGGAGAGTGGCCATGTGCGGTTAGCCACAAGGGCGTGGGAAGTAACTCCCATCTTGTGCAGTGTTTGTAATAAGTGGATGCATACGGTATGTAGTGGGATTAAAAGCAGACGGCAAGATAATGCTGGTTTCATGTGTGCCGTGTGTCAGGGAGAGTATATGGACACTGTCATGTATAAAAAGACTGATCTTGCCTGTGAGTCTTTAGAGTGTGTGGAAGAGTTTTGTTGCTTGGGGGACATGTAATGTGCTGGAGGTGGGGCTGGAACTAGCTCCGTAACTAGAGTGAGAAGTGGTTGAAAGAAGTTCAGCGAGCTGTTGCCTCTCATGACATTAAGAGGGCTCTCGCTCTGTGCTAAGGGATCTTTGTATGCAGCATGTGTTATGAGTGTAATGCTGTAAGGTGCCAAGAGCCGGACTGTAAAGAAAATGGATAACTGTCAGCTCAAACATACAGAAATGACAATAATTTGGTGGATATGCAATGTATCCTTGAATGCAAGGCCTAGGGTAGGGTAGGTTTACGAAGGAAAAGTTGAGAGGAAGGATGGGACTGGAGTGTACTGGTATTGTGATAAGGAGGGGTAAATTGAGATGGTTTGGCCATGTGGAGACCATGGGGATAACAAGTGGGTGCAGAAAGTGAGAGGCAGACCAAAAACGACCTGGGACAATGTCACTTTTTTCTACTGTAGGGAAGAAGGAACTAAAGGCCAGGAGCCTGCAAATTGTTCTGTCTAAGAAAAACCAAAAACAAGGTAACAGAGAGTCAAATTCAAGATCCATTCATTTCGAGACTCTTGGACACAATGCATTTCAAAGACTGGAGATCATAGGCAGCAGGAAATCCAGACAGAAGGAGACAGTTCCAGAGTTGACCTGTTGCATATATGAAGGACTGGAAGTAATGGTTAACTCTTGCATTAAAGAGTTGGACAGAAAAGGGATGAGAGTTTGTTGCTAAACAAGTGCTACGCTCTTGCCATAGCAGTGGAGGGATATAAGCAGACAGTTCAGAGGAGGAGTGACCACTGAAGTTGCAATAGTAATGAGATAAAAATGCAACAGTACAGTGAAGAGATACAGGTTGAAGGGAGCCAGTAAGAAGAGTTAATGAGACAAAACGCCTTTGACTCCACCTTGTTGAGAAGAGCCGTGTAATGAGATAAAAAGCCTTATACTTCGCCTTGTTGAGAAGAGCTGCATAATGAGATGAAAAGCCTTTGTTCTCCACCCTGCTGAGAAAAGTTGTGTGGGGGGAGCCTCCCCATACGTGAGAATTGTACTCTAAACAGGGGCAAATAAAACCCATGTACAGGTATACTCAGCTAAGCAATGGGGTTTAGAAATACCACCATACCCCACCTAACGATGGCCAAACCCCAGTTTAACGATGTATTTTGTTTTACAGATCGATATTTTAGACTAAAATTGTGTGTTTAGGTTGATTTATAAACTGTTTACAGAATTAGATTACTGTAATATGTTTTAGCCATAGGTGGGGTGAACATTATCATTTTGGGGTGCAGTTTACTATGCTTGATATTTTCCAGACTTATATGTGATGATTTTCAGATTTTATTGTTGGTTTTAGAGAGTTATTTACAGATGTTAGGCTTAGGTTAGCTTCTTTTACAGCTGTTAGGCCATTTAGAATGGCTTTAAACTAGTTTTCGGACTCACTGGGTAGGTTTAGGATTTCGAAGGGGGGAAACCAAAGGCTCAAAAACGCATCTCTATACTTTGCATGTTAAATCCACCCCGAGATACGATACCCTGCCTTACGATGAGTTTTTACTTAACGAACTGCACTGTTAAACTGGGGTATACCTGTATAATTCAACAACTGTGCAGGGGTAAAGAAGGCACGGAGTCGGCTCAGCACACCTAATCTCTTGGAAGCAGATTTTACATCCATCCATCCATCATCCAATCCAACATTGCCCCACGAAGAACGTAGGAGCCCGGGGCTTGGCAGTTGGTCTCAATGTTTAAGATGAGAGTGACCAGCCTCACTCATCCCTGAGTGGCATGACATGAGCAATCAATCCCACCCATCCCGTGGATATGAACCTTCACCAGCTCAATCCGACGAGCGCAATAAGTACCCACTAAACCACCAGGCGCCAAAATTTCGTTATATGGTTACCACCCAGTGTAGTAAATGGTTTCCTGGTGTACAGGAAACCATTTGGCTTGTCACTCAGTGCATAGTCACCCACAGGCAGAAGGAAGAGGAAAGAATGAAGGAAAGAAAGACAGAAGAGGGAGTGTAAAGTTACCCGTAGGCAGAACGACAAGGAAGGAATGAAGGAAAGGAAGACAGAAGAAGATGGATGGAAAGAAGGATGGAGGAGAGGAAAGGGCAGACACCCAACAGCAGTACTACATCGAGTGAGTGGATGGTGAGCACCCCCACCTACCACAAAGCAGATTTTACAAGAGAGGTAATATATTCTTTCCAAGATACATCTCTAGAGAATGAAACCCCAAGTGTGTTTAACCCCTAATGTCCTAAACGGCCCTGTGGAGGTTTGCGTTACTTTGACACCCTGGCCTAAAAAGCCTGGTAGAGCAATTGCAAAAAAAAACTGCATTCAAATTAGAGATGTACTGATGTATCGGTATCGGCTGATTTTCTGCCAATACTACCGATACTTAAATGGAATTTAGTGCATAGCATATGAGGCACTGAGTGAAATTACCTCTTGTCCGCCACAGCGGCCATTTTGGAGTTATGTACACTGACGTATGCCTCAAACCCTCTTCTACTAGTAAAATAAAGAATCATGTGACAAATTGCCCCCAGTAAGGGTGAAAATGGCATTTTATAGAGGATACTGACTGACCGTGCTGCACACGAAGGTGTTTATACTCTGCTAGGTGGACATTAGGGCCATTTTTGCCTGAATAATCCAGTCAGAAAATCATTGTGGCTTAGCATTATCTTCCCCAGGTCATTAACCTTGGAAACCAACATCAGGTTCAGTTATTCCACTGGTGTTAAGGTTGATTTTTCTTATGTATTCACGTTAAGACACGCACCTATTGTCAGCTCCATGTGAAGGAAGTCCCAGAATGCTAGTAATAACCACTCAAGCGCCACAGGCCACCACGCACTGAGTTGCTGGCCAATCGTTAAATCCAATATTTTTGAGGACTTAAGTGTTATTATTCTTATAACATTGTTCATTAATATTTATTATGGTTTTAGAATAACAATATTGTGGGAGAAAAACGTAACTACGAGTGTTCAAGGTCAACAGTATGGTACAGGCAGCAGTATGGTACGGACAAATTTTCTTAGCCATATTTTTTTGTGCTGGTTTTGTGCTATATTAATGGATACTGTGAAAGTACATGCATACATCATAAGGTTGGCTTGCAATAACACGCATTTTGGGGAAAATGCAGTTCATTGCTGTCAGGCAAGAGGAGAAAGACACTATTAATGTATTGTTCTTTCAAAATGCCGTTGATTTACATATTCTAACCCTCTCCGGCACAGTCACGCGATTCGCGTGACGTGGTGTGCACGCTGAAAAAGCACAGTCACTTGAATCATGTGGTTTAAGCACAAAAATATTCGTCAGAAAAAAAGTTATCGGCCGATTTGCGTGATTTTTTGATGCGTTATAGCGCCGCCAGTACTCCCTGGAGGCAAGTCATTGGCAACGCTGCTTTGCTTTATCTACCTCAGCCCGCTCCCTCCAACCTCAGTGTTTGTTGATCAGTCAGGTGGTGGTGTTTGACAGCTCGTGGTTCCCTTTAAATCGTCCATAATTCTCCCCCTCTCGCCCGAGGCAAAGGCCCTATTGACTCAGTGAGATAATACATTGTATGTGAACATATACTGACGTGATATTGTCGATGGAACATACATATATGTATTGAAAAGCAATTCTGGCTGTTAGCAATCGTTGGGCCTTGGAGCCACACGCATGGTCAGTGTAGCGGGGTTTCGCCACTCCGCCCCCCCCATAGGCCGTATGGCATGAGTGGAAATACGTACATAAATGAAGCCAAGGCATAAATATATATTGTGTGAAAGATACTGTGGATGGCTTGGTGAAATAATGGAGACAGCAAGCATTACATACGGCATGAAACAGAGTGTTGTGAAGGGGAAAACCTGAAGTCGGGAGGGGAGAATTATCAGTGTTTTAGGGCTGGAATTATTGTGATTCTGATAGTGTAAATGCGTATGGAATTGTATGAAATATACTGTACGTCAAACAAGCTGCGAGTTTCCGTGAACGAGTGTGGTGTGTGCCAAAAATAGCGTTGCCTCATACTCTCAGGGAGAAGCTGACTCTCACACACACACTAACACACACACTCACACACTCACACACACACACTAACATACTTAAACACACACACACACACTAACACACACACTCACACTCACACACACACACTAACATACTTACACACACACACACACACACACACTAACACACACACACACTAACACTAACACTCACACTCACACATACACTAACATACACACTCACTAACACATAAACACACACACACACACACACACACACACACTACATAACTCCTCATCTTCAAATCCCTGGTCTAACTGGATCAACACCCCTGGAGGAAGTGAGTTCTGCAAATTTTGTTGATATATATATTAATCTATTACCATTACCTCTCCAACTTTCAGACAAATAACTATTTCTCCTACAGATTACACATATGAAAGAAAGTAAATCTCCACAGCAGTAACTACAGAAGAGTTATGTTTATGTGTAGTAGGTTATAACAATAGGAAAACATCCATGGAAGATGTAACAGTCTGTACAGATAGGGGAAAAAAAAGTTGGTAGCATAGTCTTCAGGCAGGTGTGCAAGAAAAAAACAGTGTGTGTAAAAGTTGGTAGCGATCGGAAGAGTAACCTCACTTTGTCGGCCAATTACTCGAAAACTATTAGACTTATCGATTTCCTGTTACAACCATCATCAATATCACTAAATTCTACGTAAGATCAATACCAGAATGTAAGCCTTTGGTAGCGTTTTGGGGGGTAAAAGGCAAGAGAAATGTTTTTGTTCCTAGCGGTTGTTGTGTGACAAGCGCTCGGAGTAATAACATCATTTTGTCGGCCAATTACTGGAAAACTATTAGACTTACCGATTTTCTGTTACAACCATCATCAATACCACTAAATTCTGCGTATGATCAATACCAGAATGTAAGCCTTTGGTAGCGTTTTGGGGGGTAAAAGGCAAGAGAAATGTTTTTTTTCCTCGCGTTTGTTATCAGTGACAAGCGCTCGGAGTACTAACCTCACTTTGTCGGCCAATTACTCGAAAACTATTAGACATCGATTTTCTGTAACAACCATGATCTATACCACTAAATTCTACGTATAATCAATACCAAAATGTAAGCATTATGTTATGTTTTGTGCGAGAAAAGGCGGTGGAAATGAGTGTCTCTTCGCGGCTGTTACCACTGATTAACTATCTATCTATCTATCTATCTATTGCCAGACGCCATAATCCGGTAAGGGGTGGCCATCTGACTTTGAGTTAGTTGTTTTACGGGGAGGGGCACTAACCCTCCACCAACCCACTTGTTGACACGTAGGGAGCACGTATGGTTTGGTTATATGGTTACCACCCAGCGTTGTAAATGGTTTCTTGGCTTACAGGAAACCATTAGGCTTGTCACTCAATGTAAAGCCACCTGTAAAGGAAAGAAAAGCAATAAGAAGTGACAGGAAAGATGGGAGAAATAGGAAGAGAGGAGGAAGTAATACTCTCACTTTGTCGGCC
Source organism: Coenobita brevimanus (assembly GCF_032717465.1). Taxonomy (NCBI): domain Eukaryota; kingdom Metazoa; phylum Arthropoda; class Malacostraca; order Decapoda; family Coenobitidae; genus Coenobita; species Coenobita brevimanus. The sequence continues at coordinate 26,773,409 of NC_137016.1, read as the reverse complement.
AATTACTCGAAAACTATTGGACGTATCAATTTCACGTTTGAACCATGATAAAGAGCAGTAAATTCTACGTATGTACAATACATAACTATGTAATATTTGTGATAAGAATTCGTTGTTACGTAGGCGGGAACATTGCGTACGCCGTGCGTGCATCACGAAAGTCAATCACGGACGGAGTGCCTAGTACTTTCTTTCGATTTACTCAAGAACTATGAGGCGTATGGGGTTCTTCTTGGAGATGGGGAAAGCTGGTGAATTTGGGCATATTACTATGTAATAAAAACATAAGGTGTCAGGGAAAATTTAGCTTTCAGAGGTCCGTGAATTTTTTCCGAAAATGGCTTTCAGTTTTTGGCCATTTTCTCGAAAAGTATACATCGTATCACAACCGGATTTGTTTTGTTAGAAAGCTGATGAAATTCTCTATAAAAACTTATTAGATCATTTTCCTGTATGAAGGAAAACATTCAAACGGCGATGTTGGGAAGCGAAAACGGTTCACTCTACCATGCTTCCAGGGCTAATAACTTTTTTTTTGGTGTTTTCCTGTGTTTTGGTCCTATTTATCAGATAGAACAAACATCTCTGCCTACCTTGAGAAAGGTTTGATGGGAATAAATGGATTTTTGGGTGGCGAAAATAAGGCAAGAATGTGTTTCATTCGCCCAAATTTGCCGCGCGCGCGCTCCCGCGCCAGGCGGCTTCGTCAAATAAAATCGTGAGCCAGAAAACTTACTGAAACTGATCGTGTATGAGAGGGCTAACATGCAAGCAGATGTTTTCAGCTACATTTGAGAAAAAAATTCACCAGAATATCTTTATCGGTTGAAAAGATATGGTATTTTGAAAGTAAACAAACTTTAACAGCGCTTTTTTCCATTTTTTATTTTTGGCGCACGAGAGGTTATTCCACTCAGCGCCTCATATAATTCACTGGAAGTTATTTTGTTATACAGAATTTGGATGTTTTATGGGGATGAAAAATAAATTATTGGTAATATCCAATTATTTAGTATCATACTGAGTACATGGTGCATAGTAATACAGTACATAGTTTGGTAATGAACCACATCTGCCACCATGGACATGTACGAGACAGGTTGGTAGCCTCGCATCAGTGGCTCAGGGCCCTGCCACAGCCCTCAGACAGCAGACACCACCCCCCCTTGCTGGTATCGGTATCAGTCAAAATTTTGGTATTGGTACATCACTAATTCAAAATTTCCCGCTTCTTACTTGACATCACCTACTCCTTGAGAGGGAGGGAAGAGGGCTCCAGCCCGCCAACAGAGTGGGGGATGAGCCCCCGCCCCTGCCCTCTCTCTCCCTCTGCCTACCCCCTCAGTCGATGCCTTACGTGACGTATTCCACTCTTTCTACCCTTCCTACTGCCACTAGAGCATAGAGGTGAGGTTTGGCTGTAGCAGTGACTCCCCTCCTGCCCCCCCCCTCCCTCCACTCACCTGACCCCCCTGGCTTGGCTGCCAAGAGAGTATCCCTCACCACTTCTTCCTATTTCACTGTACAGATAAGGGTGATATTTCCACGCTCTACACTCCCTCCCTCTGGAAATTCCCCACCCTCCCTCCACCTTCCTCCTTTGCTACTCCCCTACACCCTCACGTGACGCATCGAATGAGGAGTCTTTTCCCGACTTTATTGCACTTTATAAGCCTAAAATAAGACTTTGCTTTTATTGTAGCAATACATAGTGTATGTATAGTAATGTGTGTATGTTATTAGCCCAATGTAATGTATATTACTGGAAATTTACTGTGCATTACCATATTTTTCTGTGGGTTACAACTCTATGCCATTGCTTTTTACACCTTTAGCATTATAATTATTTGTTTTCCTAAGGTAAGTGAAACATTTTTGCACAAATAATGCCGTGTTATACCTTTATGTTACAGATATATAGTCATATTACAGTTTCCATAACAGGTGAGTCACTGTAATAAGGCCATTTTCGGCTAGGTACCTCCTCTCGCCAGGCTGGGAAGGGTAATTATTATTTTCTTTGCCACGCTGCTGTGTGTAAACGACTGGGTCAATCAGGACAGGACTTACATCTTCGGGTGTGTAAATTCTTGCTATTGAAATATACACCATAAATTCTGACATTTACAATACTTTAAAAAGCACCCCTTTTTTGCAGTTCAGGGGGAGGGGGGGTTGAGCAAATTGCAGACTTTAGGGGTTAAAGATGATGCAGGATTGAGCTAAATATTGTTAAAAATTAGAGAGTACTCCCGCGGAAAATTCTGTTGGGTTGATAGATGTAAGAACTGAATTTCTGATGCATTAAAAACAACAAGATTGCTCCTACCCCAATCAGAGATATGAACCAAGTCAGAAATTAGGTGCACCACAGCCTCATCCCTTGTTTGTTGATGCAACTGCTGAGGTGGACGTTGTGGGAAGCGAATGGAAAGGTGGAGAGTGGAGTCATCAGTGTGTGAGTGGATAGGGTTAAATGTGCAGCATGGGTCATTGATGAATAACAGGAAGAGAATTGGTGACAGGATAGAGCCCTGAGGAACACCACTGTTGTTAGGTTTAGGAGAAGACGATGGCCATCTACAACAGCAGCTATACAACGACCAGAAAGGAAGCTAAAGATGAAGGTACAGATAGACAGATAGAAACCATAAGAGGGCAGTTTGGAATTTACAATGTATGTCACACTCGATCAAAAGCCTTTGAGATGTCATGTGGAATGGCAAAGCTTCCGCCAACATTCGAAAAGGAGAATGACCAGGAGTCTGAAAGGTAGGTGAGAAGATCGCCAGTGAAGCGTCCCTGAGAGAACCCATACTGACGATCAGGAAGAAGGCTGTGATAGGAAGTTTTTTTTTTTTTTTTTCCCCCCCAGAATAAACTTCAAAACTTTTGAAACACAAGATGTTAAAGCAATTGGGTGTTAGTTAGAGCTGGGAATTGTCGCCCTTCTTTAGTACAGGCTCAATGACAGCAAACTTCCAGCAAGAAGGAAAGGTACAAATTGACAGACAACTGGAGGGACCCAATGAGGCCCATACACCTCGTTAGTACTGAGGCCAGTGATGGCAGAAAATACGTCAACTGAAGAAATTTTAATGTCAGCCACGACGAAGTCAGAGGGGGGAAGTGATGGACGAACAGCACCGGAAACGTCTAAGGTGGAATTGAAGGAGAAAGTCAGAGTGAAGAGTTCTGCTTTATCAGTAGAAGAATTAGCTATTGAGCTGTCAGAGTGGAAAAGAGGAGAGAAGGATGATGAGGTAAAGTTGTTAGACAGGTTTTTGGCAATGTGCCAGAGGGAACGGGAAGAATTTGAGTTGGAGAATTCTGAACGATTAGTGTGAATGAAACTGTTTTTAGCAGAGCGAAGAACAGGCTTAGCACAATTCCAGGCAGAAACATAAAAGAGATGAGATTCAGGATTGGGTTGGCTCCAGTACTTTTTGTAAGCCTTCTCCTGGTTGTGGACAGCATTAGAACATGCGTGATTAACCATGACTTTTTTGCACTAGTCACAGAATATGAGAAAGGAATGTATGCTTCCATGCCCAAGAGAATAACCTCCGTAATGCACAAGGCACACTCAGATGGCTCTCGGCTATAGAAGAAATAATCATTGCAGGGAAAATCAAACAAGTACTGCCTGAAGGCCTCCCAATTAGCAGCTCCAAAGTGCCACAACCAATGTTTCTTGGGAGGGTTCACTGGCCTTACTGGAGCACTAGGACAGGTTAAAGTGATAAGACTGTGATCAGAGAAGCCCAACGGAGAGAAAAAATTAATGGCTTAAGCAGAAGGATTACAGCTGGCCCTCCACATTCACAGGGGTTAGGGGACACAGACCCCCGCGAATGTGGATTTTCCGCGAATGTTCGGTGCCCCCCCCCCCAAGCCTCTACAGACGCAGATCACCCCGTTAGCAAGTGTGCACGTAGTGTACCTAATAAACCATATCTGGGACCTGAAAGCTGTGTAAAATACCACAAATAGTAACAGACCAACCGTATAAAAAGTTTAATACAATAAGTTTTGATTGGGTATGGCCGTATTGTACTAAGTTAGGGTAAATATGTACCTGGTGACTTCCACAGACTCTCGAGACTGAATGCGTCTCATGCATATCCAAGTGAGTGTGGGTAAGTCATCAGCTACATATTTACCCCAACTTCTTTCAACAATATCCATTATATTCAGAATTAACTCACCAATGTCCCTAAAGTTTTGGCAGACGAACTCTGACGACCTGTGATGATGATGACGTTGAAGATTATTAGCCATGCAGTTACTGATGACAGATGACTGGCTGAGATGATGTGGAGTGTAACTGCATGCATGAGGAGTCTACATGTGTGTAGACTCCATCTCATCTCCACTGCTAGCATCATCGCTGAGTGGTGGTGGACCGTCGATTACATCCTCAGAGGCAGGTGGAGAGGATGATGCGTTGTCAGAGTCAGAGACAGGTTGAGGTTCAGGCACAGATGCAAGCTGCTCAGACTCAAGTGTGGTGGAGGCAGATGAGTGCAAGGTAGCGGCAGCAACAGCAGCAGGTCGCGGTCTCTTTGAGAAGAACATTGTGATAAACAACTGAGATTGCTTCCGCTTCATGTCGTCAAACAGTGTTTTGTAGGGAATTACATTCTGATCTAAGGCACTCATCACCTTCAATACACTCACCACTGATGGGTCCATATCACAGAAGAGTTGATTCAGTTGTGCGGTCGCCCTCATTGCCTTCCCCAGCTTTTTAAAGGCGAGGGCTTGCTGCTGCAGGGCGTCGTCAGGATTCTCCTCTGCATCCTCCTCCTCACTCTCTGACTGCACAAGCTCCACCAATTCTTCGTCGGTGAGGGCCACATCATGTTCTTCCACCAGCTCCCTCACCTCACCCTCCTCCATATCCTCAAACCCTTCACTGCCTACAAGCCTTGTCAACTCCACTGTCTTCCTCACGGCCTGGTTCACCTGCTCCTGAGGAGCAAATCACTCAAAATCTCGGATGCACTCCGGCCACAAAGCCCTCTAACAGCCATTAACTGTCTTGGGGCGCACATCCTTCAGGCTCTCCTGCACCACCGAGAAGCAGTCAGCTATGGTGAATCCTTTCCAACAGTCCATGACACACAGGTTGGGATTTGCATCCAAAGATGCATAGAACCTCTGCACTGACCACCAGGTGTAATATGCCTTGAAGGTTGCTATTACACCCTGGCCAAGAGGCTGTATCAGGGAGGTTGTGTTGGGCGGCAAAAACACAAGCTCCACATCCTCGCACATACCCGTGAGCAACTGTGGGTGGCCTGAAGTGTCATCCTGGAGTAGGAGGAATTTGCCAGTGAGGCCCTTCTCCTGAAGGTAGGACTACAGCTCCATCAGGAGGCAGTGGTGGAACCAGTCCATAAAGATGCTGCTGGTGGTCCACGCTTTCTTACTGTGTATCCAGAATACTGGCAGGAGGTTTTTACTGCATCACTTCAGTGCTCTGCGATTTGCCAACTTATAAATAAATCCTGGCTTGATCAGGTGGCCAGCAGCATTTGCACACATCAGTAAGATGCACCAGTCCTTAGCTGCCTTGAATGTGGGAGCCCTTTTCTCCTCCTTCGAGACGAAGGTCCTAGCAAGACTTTTCCTCCAATAAAGGGCAGTCTTGTTAACATTCCATACCTGCTTAGGCCTATATCCTTTCTCCTCAACTATTTTCTTAAGTGCTGCTGCTGCCACATGGTTGGCCAATGCAGATTCCTGTCACCTTCAGACTGTGAAGGGAGAACCACCTCCTGAATTTATCAAACCACCCTTTGCTGGCTGTGAATTCAGGGTGGGTGGTTGCACCTGGTCCAGGGTCTGCACTGGTGCTTGCGGTGTCAGGGTCAGGAGGTGAACTGGTCATTATGTCGTACAATGCCTTCCCCTTTGACCGAATCGCATTACTGTCTATAGGATTTACTTTCCTGCTCTGGTCACTGATCCACACAAACAATGCATGCTTCATCTTGGACATTGCAAAGTCTCTCACCTGCGACACTTGCTTGACTGAGGGTGGCACAATGGATGCCAACGCTGCCTGGGTTTTTTCCTCATTTTTCCTTATGTACCTCACTGTGCTCTCATTCACGTTAAATAATTTCCCAACCGCAGCATCGCTCATACCCTCCCTACACTTGTCTAGCAATTTTGCCTTCTCCTCCAGGCTCATCACTTTCTTTGCCCATTTAGGGGTGGGGTCACCACTAAGGGATGTGGGACACTTGGGACCCATGCTTGCAGGACAACACAGACAAATGGGACAAAGTTATCACAAGTAAACTGCACAATTGGGTGCTACTTCACTCACCAAATAGCACAGCAATGCACTTCTTACCTCTGAAGCTGTGACAGCATAATTATTGGGCACAATACTGAAATCACTGGAGGTTTGGCGTGACAGCATAGAGGCAGTGATACGACCGCGACAATGGCAGGACACAGACTGAGGGAGAGAAAGAGGAGCGCGGGAGTGCAGTGGTTTGGCGTGGGTCTGCTTTGGCACAAAAACACCTGCGAGCATCCGCACTACTACACTTCGCGGACATGAACGAAATCTTGACTCCACAGAAGGGCAATCCGCGAATCTTAGAACACTGCGAAAGTTGATTCCGCGAATGTGGAGGGCCAACTGTAGTTGTAAGGAAGAGGTCACATACAGTGAAAGTCCTCTCAATCGGCATCTAGTCTTGCAATATTTTCAGTCTTTTGGTGGTTTTCATAAATAGTCCCATTTCAAAATTCTCTGTTCTTCCTGCACATATGCTGAGCCAATCGGAACTCTGCAATGGGGTAGCCAGCTTGCCACTGGTACCCGTGCACCCACAGTTGCCAATTTGGCACTGTTGGCGCTAGAGCTAGCATTTTTCATAATAATTTAGTGGTTTGTCATAATTTACCACCAATAAATATTAGATTTTCTTCTACATCTAGTGCATTTTGAAGTCCAATTTGGCATGAAAATTTGAACAGTTCATCTATACCTTAGCGCATTGTAAAGCTGAGTTTAGCGCTTTTGAAGATTTCTGCTTGCCAACACTGCATGTGTCGTCGGCCATCATGACTCGTAAGTGTCTGGCTTTGTGAGTGGGATCTTTCAAAAGTTTGGAAACTTTGTTATGCTATTTTATGGTGTACATATGTAAACACATCTCAGTTAAGGTAAGGTCATGTGTATTGTTTCATTAAATACACTAAATGTTAGTTGCTTATTAAATATTTAGTTCCTTGGGTTGACCAATAATACTTGCTAGACACTGTGATTGCACCGAGGTGATTGACCATAATTGCTAGAAACTTTCTGGCAGGTTTTCCCGGTCATTCGGCAGTTTCTGCTCTTTCGGCACCCGCTTGGTCCCGAAGATACTGAATGAGAGGACTTTTACTGTATGCTGGAACTCTCTCCAAGGCAGTCAGGGTTACCAGTAGGATGCTGTACAAACTGCTCTAAGTCATTAAGGATAGAAAAGACATAGGCTTGTTCACAAGGTGGATCAGTGAAAGGAGAAGAGAGCCGGAGGTGGTGGTGAACATTGAAATCTCCTAGACTGGAGATTATAGGAAGTGTTCCATCTTAGAAGTAAGATAGTTGAAGGATTTTTCAAAGTCAGTAGACACAGGCCATAAGCAAACAGCACAGATATATTTAGTCAGAGAATGACAGGAAAGCTGTACCCAGAGGGTTCAGAATAAAGACGAATCAAATTCAGGAACACGAGAGCAAGATATGTCGTTGTGTACATGTACACAACAGACACCTTTGGCTTTGTGTTGAGTATAAACCTGGGAGGATACAGAGAAGGGTTTGCTATCAGTTGTCTCAGGCAGCTGAGTCTCAGTTAGGAAAAGAAGATGAGGCGTAGAGGAGGAAAGGTGGTGCTCAACAAAGAGAAAGTTAGAGAAATGGCCCCAAATGTTGTATGAATGAAGAAAAAGTGAGTCTGACAGTGGTTTCGGTCATCTCACTTGGTTGTCACCGGGAGATGAGTGGATGGTGGGGGCTTTGATGTCCCCCCCCACCTCTCCCCAGGACTCCGAGACTTAGTGATGAGACGCCATTTTTGGTTTAAATTTTGAATAGCAAGTGAGGTGTGTAATGTGCATGTAGTTTGGTGGTGACAGAGGAACTTGTATTGAAGAGCATGCTGGCCTACTCTCTATGTTCCTGAAACACTGAAAAAGCTCAGGAAAGGGGGATATTCAGAAGCTAGTCCTGAGGGCTGATGAAATGGGAATCCAGCTCTCCCTGTCACCAGCTTTCCATCCACCTCGGGAGTACTGCCCTGCTTGATTGGTGCTACAGTCTACTCCCTGAATAGGGAGACTTCCAGAGATTGAGCAGCATGGAGAGAACTGCCATTAGATGACCAAGGTCAGCACATGCAAGCATGCTGAAATCTTTATAAGCAAAACAAAACAACTTATTCTCTGGAGTGAAGTTTTCCTTATTTTTCTATACCACTTATTGTTTCTAATTTTATGTTCAAATTTACACTACAGTAGACCCTAACTATAATGAACCTCAACAAAACAGATTTTAAATTTAATATACGCCTCAGAGCCCAACAAACTTTCGTCGGCTATACTGAACCATGGTCATTAAATATCGAACATCATGCAGCCCTTCTAACTGCGTCCAAGCCCACCAAACTGTTTTCCAGGTAAAACGAACAATGGTCGATAAATGGAGAGCATTATACGACCCTCCTGCACCAGTCCCAACATACAGGGAGACTCAGAACATAGTTGTCAATGTTGGTGGCAGTCAGCTTTGCTGACAGTGACAATGAATGACAGTTTACTCAGTGTACAGCCTGCAAGATGAGTGGCAGTGTAAGCAGTGTACTGCCATCTACTGTACACAGCTACAGTGTACATGTGCTTCCTACCCATTTTATTCCAACCTGGCCTCAAACTGCCCTCTCCCCATCATGACTACTGAGTTGTAATAAAAGATTATACTCATACTGCACTAGTCATGAGGAAGTGCTATGACAATAATATGAAATAAGCTGCAAAAGGGCAAAATTATAGGCAAAGTTTGTGTAAAATGGGTACAGTTCTCATTTTTAGTACTAGAATATGATATTGTACTCATTTATTTTCAAACATGTGCTTGAATTCTCACCTGAGGGAAGGGGGAGGACCCTCGGATTTAACGAACATTCGGCTTCATTGAATCTGGCTTCCCTACAATTTGCCCAGTATACAGAGGGTCTACTATATATACTATACATTTCCCCCACATGTCTGCAAAGTACCAGGCTGGGGTAATACAGATGGTGGTGGTGAGACAGTGGTGTTGCGTGGGTGCCATGAAGATGCTGCAAAATAAGGTAGGGGGGGAACATACTGCAGTATTTGTCACATATGACTTCTGGAAGACCCCTGTCCTCAGAGTCCGACACCTCAGAAGAGTCTCCTGAGGCATCAGAAAGGTGGGAGAAGTTCTCAGGCTGTAGAAGGTCATTAGGATCACTCAAGTGGCGACATGGAGCTATGGGAGGAGGAACGAGAGGGCAGCCTGAGCACATCATTCTACATGGTAACTTCTGTCCTTAACCCGTGGATTGCGAGCCACAGCTCAAGCTGGGTAGTCACGTTGCGAGCCACAGCACAGGCCGTGCATCATCATAAACAACTCAACCCCTACACAAACTCACGCACGACGCTATGCAAAGACAGAGAGAGAGAGAGAGAGAGATTTTTTTCTCTTCACCAGATGATGCCCTGGATGTTTATCTTCACATTTATAATAAACAAAAACAGAAAATATATACTGTATATATATGTGTATATATATATATATATATATATTTCTAATTTTTTCACCACTCCCGTAGGTAAACTTGTGAATGGCCCTACGCAAAGACGGAGAGAGAGAGAGAGGGACAGAGATTTTTTTTCTTTTCACCAGATGATGCACTGGATGTTTAACTTCAAGTTTATAAAAAAAATAAAAAAATAATAAAAAAAATCCTTCATTTATTGTGCACCACGGGTGGGATAAAAAAGGGTAATTGCGCAATCTATGGGTTAAGCATCAACTTCCCACTCAAAAATGATGATACTGTCATTTTCAATTGTCTCCCAAGCACACTTCACTCAAACCCTTCCTTGAACGAGTGGAAGGCTTGGCAGGGGTGGGGGTGGCAGGGGCTGGGAGGCCAAATGTGATGGTAACTAAATCAGATCCACACATTACGCACTGATATCCATACAAAATGAGAATGGCTTCAACTCATGGCAGGAAATTCATAATGGCCATGTCCATCACCTGAGACACCCCAGACACCTATTTTTGGACAGCCTATGCCATCATCCAAGCTCTAAGGGTTAAGAAGGGTTTTCACAGTACATTTTACCCACTAAATTTTTCAAATCTTCAAAGACTGAATTGGAGTGGAAGTGTTCTTATTAGACTTTGTATATGGTGGATATGTATGTGCGTATATGGTGGGAATGTATGTATAATACTTATGTTACATATACTGTATTATATATATCTATATCTATCTATCTATACATTTATATATATAATATATACATATCTCTATCTACATGGAGAGGATGGAGGGTGAAAGACTGACGAAGAGAGTGTATGTGAGTGAGGTGGAGGGGGGAAGAGGGAGGGGGAGGCCGAGGATGAGATGGAGGGATGGGGTGGAGAGGTATATGAGAGAGGGGGGTGTGAGTTGGGAGCAGGGCAGTGAAATGGCGGGGGACAGGGCGACTTGGAGGTGATTTGTTTGTGGCCACCCAAAACGGGATTGAGGCGTCTGGCAATAGATAGATAGATAGATCTCTATCTACCTATATATATATATATAATATAAACATATGTACATATCTCTATCTACCTATAAACATATATATATATACAGTATACAGTAAAAGTCCTATTATTCGGCAGCTGATTATTTGGTAGATCCGACATTTTGGCAGTTTAGAGAAATAGTCCCATTTACGAGAATCTTTGATTGTTCGGCAGATGTCCGGAATCATCTCGGCAGTCCAGGAAGTGTTATCTGTGACTTGTAGGCCTAATGTTTCATTATACTTTCGTATGCTCACTAATTTCTGTATTTTTTTTCATATTCAGGTATAGTACTGTACTGATTATAATATTGCACAGTATCATACAGCACAGTAACCATCCCCACCAAATTAGCGAGGGTTATGTTCCAAGCCCCCTCACTAATTCTTGAAATTCTTTCATCCTTGATGCCTTCCTGAAAATGACATTTACCAGTAATTGAGTAGCCATGAACCACTGATATATTAATGCATTACCCATCAATAAATGTTGCCTGTTAAAGCAGTTTCCCCGTTGTTTTTAGCTGTACGGCTGTGACAGCTCTAGTACTTTTATTCATCAGCATAATGGTGGAAGGGACTGTCCTGTTTAACTAAACCTAGCCTAACCGAGTTTAACTGTACCTAATAATTTAACCAAACCTAACCTAAAGTCAGAAAAATACTTAAAAATAAACTGGAGGAATATGAATTGCTTAGGTCTCTCTGATGAAAGTTAAACGTACATTTAGCGCTCTATCTTTTGTTCGTTTTTGTGTTTAATGTGAAAGAGAGAGTATTGATGCAAACAGTCATATATCCCATTAACCCCTTAATAACCTCCGGCACTGAACAACCCTTTACATTACCGATGTCAGTGATGTCAAGTTAGTGTGAGCTATAAAAAAAACTGAACAATTATGGGAAGGGAACAAAGATGACTGGTATGTTTACACGACTCTACGCTACAATTCCAAGCAGTCAGGCGGTCGGTTAATCTCAGATGTTTTCGCCCATTTGGTAAATGCACCATAACTTTATCAATTTTTCCGTGACTCATAGCGAATCATAGCATGGTTTAGGAAGCTAAATAACACATTGCTAGGTGAGCCAGATGATTATCTTCACATCTTTAAGAAAAATAAATTTATTTAAGACGGATGGAAGAAACTTACTGTACTTACTCAGGGAGGGATTAAATTTCTTTTATTTTCTTAAAGATGTGAAGATAATCGTCTGGTGCGCACCTAACAATGTGTTATTTAGCTTTCTAAACCCATGCTATGATTCGCTATGATTCACGGGAGAAATTACAAAGTTACGGTGCATTTACCAAATGGGCGAAAACATCTGAGATTAACCGACCCCCTGACTGCTTGGAATCGTAGCGAAGAGTCATGTAAACATACCAGTGACCTTCGTTCCATTCCCATAATTGTTCACAGTTTTTTCATAGCTCACTAACTCGACATCACTGACATCAGTACTGTAAAGGGTTGTTCAGTGCCGGAGGTTATTAAGGGGTTAATGGAATACATTACTGTTTCCATCAATACTCTCCCTTTCACATGTAAGGAAAAACAAATGAACAAAAGAATGAGTGCTAAATGTACGTTTAACTTTCATCAGAAAGACCTTACCAATTCATATTCCTTCACTTTATTTTATGCAATTTTCCAACTACAGTAACCCCTCCAATATCCCGATCAATAGAGCCATCGGTAGGTTCGGATATTGGTTTCGTCCGGATACTGGGCCCCAGCTTATGGATTTGTACTTATGGACCCTAACTCAGAGAAACACCTATACAACTCCCTCCAGACATGCATAGCACCTATTTAACACCCAAATCACACCAATATGGCACATAAATGACTGAAATAAATGCAAAAGAAACATAAAATGAGGGTTTAGAAGTATGTTCATACATTAATAAACATTCTGGTACTTATGGACCCTAACCGAACCTAACTCTGAAAAACACATTCCTACTGCACATGCATGAGGTAAGTATAGTATGGAAAAAAGTACAGTATGACACATTCTGGTAAGTATAGTATGGAAAAAAGTACAATATGAAACATTCTGGCTACTTACAGCAAGTCCCTGGCCACCTCGATGAATAACCGCCTCCTCTCGGACTCTGACAGTAAGAACGATTTCCTGAAGCACTTGCAGTACACTCTTCCTGGAGTCTTGCACTGAACTTAGTCAGTAACACACAGAAGTCCGTTCTCTTCACAGTGTTCACTTTAGTTCAAATAATGTTCCATTTTAATTTAATGTTGCACATTAACTTTTCCCAATTTTTTTTTATTTTCCAAAGCCAAAACAAAGAAGGTTAGTTACGTTAAATTTCTTTTCTACTGAGTCTTTTCTCTCATTTCGAAAACCTTAACACAACACCATTTTGTCACTGCACAACACTCAAAATTCCCGTGTGGTCTAGTGGAGAAGTTCTTGCTGTTTATTCACTGTCAGAGTCCGAGAGTATCACTGGCAGGTGACCAAGGGGTGCATCGGTGAGTCGTGGTGATGGCGTACCGACTACAGAAGACTCTGAAGATAGCCGCACTCTCACATCAAGCGATGACTCCACTGTAGCTGATGTGCTGATGTGCTGGGCTGTGGCTCGGAGCATGAGGGCCTGTCTTGGGGAGGCAACGGAGTGGAACCAGGGCTTGGCACAGCGGGGGTCACGGGCCTGAAAAAACTGTCAATCGTTGACTGACGCAAGGACCGACGATTCTGGCGATTGATGATGCGCTGCCGGAAAGCACGCACTTCCTCCACGAGTCCCAAGGGCCCGATCTCCCTGTCGCAGTCCGGGTGTTCCAGGTAGTCTAGGACGAACTCTAGATGTTCCCGGAGTGCGCTCAGCTTGGGGATGGCTGGAGTAGTGTCCTGCTGAGAGGAGTCCGCATCATCATCGCCTTCGTCGTCGGAATCTTCAAGTTCGGGACTGACACCAGCAACCGAAGACGCGATCTCAATATCAGACAATGTCTGATACCCAGGATCGCCCTCGTCGTCGTCCAACCACTCATGAACATCGTCCACATCAACATCGTCGCCGTGCGTATGTAGCCGTGCATGGAAGTCATCCACATCAAACCCTAGGAAATCGTACTCCACATCTGTTCCGAGAAGCAGACGAGACCAACCATTTTCAAGAGTGTTCACAGGGACTTCCTTCCATGCACTAGCCCAGTTGTACAGCGCAGACTTGATGTAGCGGCGAAGGTTTTCCAAAGTCCGCTTGCCTCGAGTGTCACGTCCTTCCCTGCACTCGTCCTCGTCCTCGAGAACAACCATCACCTCGTCCAGGAACTTCCGACGGTACAGGCGCTTTGTTGCCACGATCACTCCTTGGTCCATGGGTTGAATGAGAGCAGTCGTATTAGGTGGCAGAAACATGCACCTAATACGGCCATTCTCAGCAACCAAGTCCTTGTCGCACAGGTGGGCAGGTGCATTGTCGAGGAGAAGGAGAGCCTTTACCTGGTCGCGAGGAATTCCCAGTGTCTTCGTCTGGTACTGGATGACCTCCTTGACGAAGTGACGGTGAAACCAGTCTTTGAAAATCACAGCTGTGAACCATGCTTTCAAAGAATGGTACCATACGACAGGAAGGACATCCATCACCCCACGAAGGCACCGAGGCTGCTTTGCACGGCCAACAATAACGGGCTTAAGCCAGTGCATGCCGTTAGCATTGGCACAACACAAAGCAGATATCCGTTCCTTAGAAAGCTTGCGGCCAGGTACACGCTTCTCCGTCTCATCGGCTAGAGTGTTCGTTGGCACCGAGCGATAGAATAGGCCAGTTTCGTCAGCGTTATAGACTTGACCGAGAGTGAGGCCCTCCCTGTCGATCAAGCCTTTCACCTTGTGCCGAAACTCGTCAACTCCATCCTCGTTAGCGTCCAATGCTTTGCCATGTGCTTTACGGTTAGTAAGGCCATGTCGCAACTTGAACGCGAAGAGCCAACCCTCGGATGCCTTGAAGTCTAGGGCGTCGTGAAGCCTTGCAAACTTCTCAGCAGCAGCCTTCAGCTCCGTTCCACGTACCATCAAACCAGCTGCACGTTGCTGTCAGTACCAAATCAACGTGGAGCGGTTGATTTCTGCAAACTTGGGGGTAAACATAACCTTCCTTTCCACGTTGCGTTTGTTTCTCGACGAGAAGTCAGCCGTGTACTGCATGAGCTTGTCTCGGGAACGCTTGATATCGAACAAAGTCGACCGGGCCAGGTTAAACTCGCGGAGAATGCGTGAAGAAGACCAACCCGCATTAACTTTCTCCAATATCTCCCGTTTCTTCTCCAGAGTCAACACCACTCTCTTCCTTTTCTCAGGAGGCGGGGCCATCATCACACACACTAAGAGGAGGGCAGAGAGCAGCAGGAAGCCTTGCAGCAAGTACGGCACCACCACAAAAGCGAGCACGTGGGCAGCCATGGCGAAGAGCGTAGGTCCTGTCGCGGTGAGAGACAGGCGGGAAGTGGGGAGGATGCAGCGGCGCTCTATCGGACGTCGGAGGAATGACGAACCAAAACAAAGCTCTCCCGCTGGCACAGCGGCAGTTCAAATTACGGATGGCATCAAAAAAAAAAAAAATCATTTTTTTTTTTTTTTTTTGGGAATGTTTGATCCCAGAACGATAAGGTTCGGTTAGTGGGGATGTTCGGTTATTGGGCGTCCGGATATTAGAGTGATTACTGTATTTTATTTTGTGTTTGGAAAAAGTACTGTACTGTATACAGTACTCACTCCAAACATAATGGTAATAATATAAGTAGTGATGAGTTCACCAATACAAGTGATGCACTGAGCTGGTAAGTAATATTGCGTATCATTTCGGCCATCCAGGAAGTGTTATTTGACTTGTAGGCCTACTGTGTCATTACATTTGTATATGTTCACTAAATTATATATATATATATATATATATATATATATATATATATATATATTTATATATATATATATATATATATATATATATATATACAGTAATCCCGCATATTTCGCGGTAGTTACGTTCTTGTAACCCCCGCGAAAATTTAAATTCGCGAATACTCTATTAACAATTGAATCTTGCACTTGTGTCCACCATGCTGCCCATCACACAGTCCACATCCATACTGATTGCAAGACAATTCGCCGTCAGACAATTCCCCGTCAAAACATGGACGATTCCCCTTCAGAACAATTCGCACCCTGAACGATTCCCCGCCATTCTATAAATATACTAATCAATACTTTGATAAATATACTTATTATTAATTAATCAATACTTTAATAACTATATTTCAGGGGGATCCAGAAAAGTCTATGTTCAGTAGCGTAGGTTCTGGATATTATTTATTAGTTGCACCTTTAGTCAATAATTAACTTGTTTCTTCCTCGCTGTAGTCGCCTTTGAATTATATTCTAGCGTCACCCATAGCTATCTTCATTAATGAAGGTGAATTATCTTGTGTTTGTTGTGACTGCGAATTGTTCCGAAACCTCCATACTCATCCCGAAATACCTTCTTACAAGATTGAAAGCACATACTTCATTATGAAGGAAAAACATAAACACCGTACTGTAATACACAATTATCTACACATTTATTCACAAAACAGTACAAAATGAAAAGATGCATTAACTGGTGATAGCAAACACTCGCACGGTCGCTTAGCTTGTCCAGTAACACAATTTTCTCTGCTAAGGTCATAACTTTTCTTGATTGTTTTGTCACTTTGGAGTTCTTACTAATTGTATCATTAGCCTTTGGTGAGGCTGGCTTACGTCCTGGGGCCATGTGGAAAGCAAGTGGGAGGCAAGAGGCTCATATCATAGAACGGTTACAAGAACACCAGACACGTGAGCCAGTCAGGCGTGGACTGAGGATTATGAGGGGCAGAGAGCAGTGTTGTCATACCCAAACAACGAAATTATGCTAGGGCAGTGAAAAAATTATGCTAGATTGAGCAAATTTGTTCCAAGTAAAAAATGAATTATGCTAACTTGAAGCTAAGTGATAAAATTCTATACATATTCATGCTATATATTAATTATGTACTGTTTACTATGAAAATATTAAACTAACCTACATACAGTAAGAGGGTAAATATCGGTTTTCTGCCCATACTGCTTTTTCCCACGAAACTTACGTTTTTCTGATGGATTTTGATGTGATTCATTCGATTTTGAGCATCATTTCCGTCGGAAATAACCAGATTTTGATATATGACCCCCCCCCCATCCCCCTGCAACAATGGGGGATCTTTGGGGAATCGGGGGTTATAGGGAGGGGGGGAAACACAGAAAATGGTCATTTCCCACTGAAATGAAGCTGAAAATCGAATGAATCATACCAAAATCCATCGGAAAAACCTAGGTTTCATGGGTAAAATACAAAGCTCAAACTTATCCTAACCAAACCTAACCAAACCAAACCGAACCTAACCTAAAACTTAACCTAACCTAATCCAACCTAACCTAACCTAATCCAACCTACCCTAACCTAATCCAACCCAACCAAGCCCAAACTGAAAGTAACCAACTATTCAAACCTTACATCTTCTTACCTTATTCGTCTCTCTCTCTCTCTCTCTCTCTGATTTAGTAGCTTTATAAAATTATTCCAAAAATATTCCATTCCATTCTAAATTATGCTAGAATGATGCTAAAACTTCTAATATGCTAAAAAATATTCCAGACTCGAAAATTTTATCAAAATTATGCTAAAAGAATAAAATCATGCTAGATATGGTAACACTGGAAGAGGGGCCGCGGGAAAGGGACAGAGGGTGGCGTGAGTTTACCGCGCTACAATTGGAAGTTGCAGGAATTTCAAATTTTTTGTTTTCTGTATATTCAAGGATATTTTAGTTGAACTTATTAATGCTAAGAAAATCCGCGAGAGGGCAAAACCGTAGACAAAAAATCCGCAAAAAATGCGGGATTACTGTATATATATATATATATATATATATATATATATATATATATACAGTACCCTCACGTCCAACACGCGTTAGTCCAGCACGATTCAGGTCCAGCACGGAGAGCAATTAATTAGTGGTATTCATTTAATGCGTTTTAATTACTGCAACACGAGTGTGTTAGCATAACACACACAGAGCTCCGAAGGAAGTGGGCGAAATCAGCAGAGTTCAACTCCTTGCACGATCACCCCTGGATCAACCTTGCAGGTCATATGTTGGACATTCCCACTGATGATGATAGCCAATGTGAAAACTTCACAGTCAAGTGGCAACTTACATACAACTATCAGTGGCGTGATCATGATGCCACCCAATTAAAAACACGCCTGGTCTCACGTGATGTTTGTTTAAGAAATTTCTCCTGCCACAGCGCCACTCATGATGCAGCATAGTGCCATTGGTAGGTGCTTTCTTCTTGCTGCATTTCCTGCCCTTGTTACTGCATTTTACCCTTTCTGCTCACGATGCCTAGGAAACGCCTACTGAGAACCCCAGAAGTGTCCTCACCTCCCTCAGACCACCAAGCTAGAAAGCATCGAGAGGAAGAAGAAGAGAAGGAGAGGAAAGTTGGCATTAACAGGAGCCTACGACATGAATGAAGCCGTGATCATAATAAAATACTAAAAGAGACAAAGATCCCCCTGGCAGCCGAAGGCTGTCTGCGGCACCTTCATACCAGGTTTGCCGAGGATACGATAGTAAGTGGAGCAGTAACGTGGTGAAGGTACCCGACGATACCCACGGGCATTTGGATTTCATCTGGATGGATTCCTGCCGAGGATACGACAGCCAAACAGTGTGACCAAAACCCAGAGGCGACTCAACAGAGGCCATATCGTATTTGCAAGCATTGAACACATTTAGCCTGACACTGAATACATATTAATATTTTAGAATAAATATCAATCGTTTTGAAACCCTTTTGTCAAGGCGTGCGTACTCAGTTTATAAACAAAGTTGCTTCTCCTTATTCTCTGCCGAGTCAGCGACAGCGATCCACTTTCCACAGTCACGAAACGGGGCTCTGGCAGCAAGTGTGAGAAAGCATGCCACTTTGCCGGGGGATTACAGTGCTAGGACAGGCAGAAGCAGGACCTTCCATGGCTGTGAACTGAAGATAGTGATTCTGAGTGTGATTTGAAGGATTTATGAGGGAGGTTGAGGAGGAGCAACAGCCACATTCTACCATTAGTGGCGCCAGCAGCCATCCTCCGGGGGACCCAGTAGGATTCACTACAGCCTTGGATACCACAACTTCCAAAACCACATGACCCACCAACATTATCCTAAAAAGTTGAATTTATCATTCGCACAGCACAGTACCATTTATTATAATTACTGTACAATAGTACCAATATATGTATAGGTATATGGTGAGGTATTTAGGGTGACTTTCGAGGGTTGCTGACATAATTCATTTTTCCCCACATAAGCTCTGTGTTAGTGGTCAGCACGTTTTTTGGTCCAACACCGTGACCCAAGCATTACAACTATTACCGTGCTGAATGCGGGTGCTGTATGTATAGCTGGTATATATCCTATTTCAGATTCAGGTACA
>NC_137016.1:26715911-26753926 GCF_032717465.1 Coenobita brevimanus | reverse complement strand
GATGTCCGTTGAGCAAGGAAGAGTGGCTGTGTGTGACAGAAATAAATGGAGAGAAATTGTGAATGAATAAGTGATGACGCAGCCCTGAGGGATATTCTCCCGCATTTGGTCTGATCAGCTAGTCAGGTCAGGTGCGGGTAAGGGATGGGTCTGTTATGATGTGGCAGGGGTAAACCAGTTCTGCTGTCGGGCCCTGCTGTGGATGTCACTGCTTGCATTGCGCAGTTGACAATTGTGTGGTGTGATGCGGTGAGGATCTGTCCGTTCTCCCCTTTGGGGCTAAGATGCGAATGAATGTGTTTGAATGGATGAGTAAATGGAGAGTGAGTCGTCCTGTCTCGGCTACTCCTCCCCCTTTCCTTGGGGGAAGCAAGTCTAGGTATATATAGATAGATAGATAGATAGATAGACATATATTATGTATATATATATATATATATATATATATATATATATATATATATATATATATATATACATATTTATATATATATATATATATATATATATATATATATATATATATATATATATACATATATTTATATATTATATATATATATATATATATATATATATATATATACATATATATATATATATATATATATATATATATAATATATATACATATATATATATATTACATACATATATATATAATATATACATATATATATATATATATATACATATATATATAATATATATATACATATATTTATATATATTTATATATATATATATATATATATATATATATATATATATACCATAAATATCTATGTATCTATCTATTGCCAGATGCCTCAATCCCGTTTGGGGTGGCCACAAACAAATCGCCTCCAAGTCCCCCTGTCCCCCCGCCATTTCACTGCCCTGCTCCCAACCCCCTAACACCCCCTCTCTCATATACCTCTCCACCCCATCCCTCCATCTCATCCATTGGCCTCCTCCTCCCTCTTCCCCCTCCACCTCACTCTCATACACTCTCTTCGTCAGTCTTTCACCCCTCCATCCTCTCCACATGGCCAAACCACCTCCAGTGTGTTTTCCTCATAACGCTTCCTATCACATCCACAATCCACACCACAGCGGCTCCTTTATATCCTCATTCGTCGCCAGCCTGTCTCTCCACTGTGCGGACTCCACAGGCTCCTCTTAAATAACTCATTTACATAATGCTCCTCACTCTTGACTTGTAAGTCCTTCCAACAATGTCCAAGCTTCACTTCCGTACTTTAGAGTTGGTATCACAATACTGTCATGTAGTAACTTTTTCACTTCCATGCTCACTTCCCTGTTTCTTATCACTGCTTTCAAAGATCCACCAACCTTTCTTCCCTGCTGTAGCCTTTCAAGCACTTCACCCTCCAAACCTCCATCCTTACTCATCACACTACCCAAGTACTTAAACATACTCACATTTTCCAATTCCTCACCATCCAACCTCGCTGTACATTCACTAACTTCACCTCTCTCAAAGACCATCACTTTACTCTTCCCTACATTCACCTTTAGATTCCATTTCTTACACACTCTCCCAAACTCATCCACCAAGCCTTGCAGCTCTTCTTTGTCATCACTCAACAACACAGTATCATCTGCAAACAACAGTACAGGGAGTTTCCAAACACTATCCTCTCTCACCAGGGCCACTCCAACATCCACTACCCTACCTTGTACCTCTTTTATTACCGCATCCATGTACAGATTGAACAACCATGGAGACATGACATATCCTTGTTTCAAACCAACTTTCAAAGAGAAAAATTCACTTAGTTCACCATCCACATGCACTGCAGCCTTCGCACCATCGTACATACTCTTCACACCAATCAACAACTTCCTATCTACTCCATATATTCTTAACACTTTCCACAATCCTTGTTTATCCACTCTGTCATATGCTTTCTCCAAATCATGTATATATATATATATATATATATATATTTATATATATATATATATATATATATATATATATATATATATATATATATATATATATATATAGACTGTATATGTATATTCATCGTCATCATCATCATCATCATCATCCAGACCTCCTTTCCCACCCTAGGACAGGGTAAGGAGTAGCAATGTCCAGACAGCCCAAAATTGCCCAATCCAATGGGCCACACTTTCATTCACTCATCATTCAAGCCCCCAGGATCCTGGCTATATCAGATGCACCAAAAACATTCAACATGTTGTGTAGCTTCACATGAATGCATCCGACAGAGTCAATCTGGACACTGCCACGTAAAAAAAGGGTGCCAAATCCCTGATCATGCACTTCTCACAACATTCATTAGGCTAGCTCGATCTATTGTCAGTTCCCTAGCCTCTCCGACTTCCAAACCTCTCTTCCTCACACACTCATCCACCATATCTCTCCTCATTCTCCTTGCCCTACCTTGCCTCCTCCTTCCTTCAAATTTGCTCAGATATGCCTTTTTCACCACTCTATTGTTATCCCATTCTCTCCACATGACCATACCATCTCAGTACTCTCTCTTTGATTCTGGTGTCCACCGACTTCCTCACTCCACATCTTTTCCTAATCACATTATTTCGTATCCTATCCACCCTCTGTACTCCACGTACATTCCTCAGCAGTCCCATCTCCACTGCTCTTACTCTTGACTTTTCATTTTCATCCCACACCATAGACTGACATCCATATGTTAAAGATGGTACTAAGACTCCTTCATGTATGCCTCGTGCAGCTGCAACACTCAAGCCTCTGTTTCTTATCAAGGCCTTCATTGCAGCAGCTACTTTTCTTCCTTGTCTCACTCTCCTTTCAACTTTTTTTTGCATATTTTCCTCTCTTTTCTATCACTGTACCCAGGTATTTGAACTCTCTCACCAATTCCAGTCTCTATTCACTGTAACATCGCACTGGGAGTAACCTTCTCTCTCAATAACATCATTTTACTCTTTTCTACATTTACTCTCAATGCATAATGCTCACAGACATCAGCAAAACTCTTTATGCCATCCATCACCATTCATTACCAATGCCATCCCTCTCTTCATTACAGTAATCCCGCATTTTTTGCGGATTTTTTGTCTACGGTTTTGCCCTCTCGCGGATTTTCTTAGCATTAATAAGTTCAACAAAAATATCCTTGAATATACATAAAAAAAAAAAAAAAAATGAAATTCCTGCAGCTTCCAATTGTAGCGCGGTAAACTCACGCCACCCTCTGTCCCTTTACCGTGGCCCCTCTGCCAGTGTTACCATATCTAGCATAATTTTATTCTTTTAGCATAATTTTGATCAAATTTTCGAGTCTGGAATATTTTTTAGCATATTAGAAGTTTTAGAATCATTCTAGCATAATTCAGAATGGAATGGAATATTTTTAGAATAATTTTATAAAAGCTACAAATCAGAGAGAGAGAGAGAGACGAATAAGGTAAGAAGATGTTTGAATAGTTGGTTACTTTCAGTTTGGGCTTGGTTGGGTTGGATTAGGTTAGATTAGGTTGGGTTGGATTAGGTTAGGTTAGGTTGGATTAGGTTAGGTTAGGTTAGGTTAGGTTTTAGGTTAGGTTCGGTTAGGTTAGGATAAGTTTGAGCTTTGTACTTTACCCATGAAACCTAGGTTTTTCCGATGGGTTTTGGTATGATTCATTCGATTTTCAGCTTCATTTCAGTCGGAAATGACCATTTTCTGTGTTTCCCCCCCTCCCTATAACCCCCGATTCCCCAAAGATCCCTCATTATTTCAAGGGGATGGGGGGGGGGTCATAGCTCAAAATCTGGTTATTTTCGACGGAAATGATGCTCAAAATCGAACGAATCACATCAAAATCCATCAGAAAAACGTAAGTTTCGTGGGAAAAAGCAGTATGGGTAGATACCGATATTTATCCTCTTACTGTATGTAGGTTCATTTTAATATTTTCATAGTAAACAATACATAATTAATATGTTGCACGAATATGTATAGAATTTTATCATTTAGCTTCAAGTTAGCATAATTCATTTTTTACTTGGAACAAATATGCTCAATCTAGCATAATTTTTTCATTGCCCTAGCATAATTTCGTTGTTTGGATATGGCAACACTGCTCTCTGCCCCGCAGTCTTCAGTCCACGCCTGACTGCCT
Source organism: Coenobita brevimanus (assembly GCF_032717465.1). Classification (NCBI taxonomy): domain Eukaryota; kingdom Metazoa; phylum Arthropoda; class Malacostraca; order Decapoda; family Coenobitidae; genus Coenobita; species Coenobita brevimanus. Next base: position 26,749,801 of record NC_137016.1, on the reverse strand, counting down.
TAAGTAGCTGTTGTGGTTGTAACCACAATATGATATGAGCCTCTTGCCTCCCACTTGCTTTCCACATGGCCCCAGGACGTAAGCCAGCCTCACCAAAGGCTAATAATACAATAAGTAAGAACTCCAAAGTGACAAAACGATCAAGTTATGACCTTAGCAGAGAAAATTGTGTTACTGGACAAGCTAAGAAACGACCGTGCGAGTGTTTGCTATCACCAGTTAATGCATCTTTTTATTTTGTACTGTTTTGTTAATAAATGTGTAGATAATTGTGTATTACAGTACGGTGTTTACGTTTTTCCTTCATAATGGAGTATGTGCTTTCAATCTTTTAAGAAGGTATTTCGGGATGAGTATGGAGGTTTCGGGACAATTCGCAGTCACAACAAACACAAAACAATTCGCCTTCATTAATGAAGATAGCTATGGGTGACGCTAGAATATAATTCAAAGGCGACTACAGCGAGGAAGAAACAAGTTAATTATTGACTAAAGGTGCAACTAATAAATAATATCCAGAACCTACGCTACTGAACATAGACTTTGCTGGATCCCCCTGAAATATAGTTATTAAAGTATTGATTAATTAATAATAAGTATATTGATGAAAGTATTGATTAGTATATTTATAGAATGGCGGGGAGTCGTCCAGGGTGCGAATTGTTCTGAAGGGGAATCGTCCATGTTTTTGACTGGGAATTGTCTGACGGCGAATTGTCTCGCAATCAGTATGGACATGGACTGTGTGATGGGCAGCATGGTGGACATAAGTGCAAGTTTTCAATTGTTAATAGAGTATTCGCGGAATTGAATTTTCGCGGGGGTTACAAGAATGTAACTACCGCGAAATATGCGGGATTACTGTACTTGCATTTTTACTTCCCTCACCACCCCATCCATATATACAGTACTCGTCAGAAGTATTCAGCGTTGTCCGCCGGGCACGCAATACTTATGGCCCAAAAAGAATCACCCATTTTTGGGGGTAAGAATTGAGCCATAAGTTTGAGCTCGAGCATGACGTCACGGTAGCCTGAGGCCTTCCGACACGCTGGTTGGTTCCCGCCTCAGTCGCCCACGGGCTACCTGAGAGAGAGGAACTCCGCCGAGTGTCCCTCTCAAATTGCGCCATTTTTTACCGAGTGTCCCGCAGTGTTTTGGCCTTTAAAACTTTGTTATGGCACCTACCCGTGAACTATCGAGTGAAATCATATCCCAGATCATTGCTCTAAAGGAGGCAGGCCACCAGACAAAGGAAATTAGTGAATTGGTTGGTGTGGCAAACTCGACAGTGCGTCGTTGGTGTGCGCGGTTTCAGGAGGAAAACGGTGGTGAAGTTCCCACAAAGAAACCGAGGTCTGGTAGGCCTAGGAAAACTTCCCCAAGGTCTGTTAATGTTTTAAAACGTGCAGTGGAGTTTAATCCTCGTGTGAGTGCAAGGAAAATTAAGGAGAGCAACCCAGAAGTGTTTGGTGAGGCGTCAGTGAGAACAGTGTCTCGTATGGTGCATGAGCTTGGTTACACAAGTCACAGGCCTGTGAAAAAGCCTCTTCTCTCTAGCAGCCAGAGAATTTGTAGGCTTGCCTTTGCTAATAAATATCTAAACTGGGGTGAGGAGCAATGGTTGTCAGTGTTGTGGTCTGATGAGGCAACGTTTAGTGTTACCTGTAACAGAGGAGCACGCAAAGGTAGTGACCAACTTGACCCACGGTATGTAGAAAGCACAGTTAAACATCCTGATTCACTCATGGTATGGGGTTGTTTCTCAGGGAAGGGTTTGGGGAAGCTTGTTGTACTTCCCAAGAACCTCAGAGTGAATCAGGATGTTTACCTGGAGCTTCTGTGTGATCATTTACCAGACTCCTTCGAGCTAACAGGTGCACGAGTGTTTCAGCAGGATGGTGCACCTGCTCACAAGGCCAAATCGGTCACCAATTGGCTTCGTGACTGTGAGGTATCATTCATGACAGACTGGCCAGGAAATAGCCCAGACCTCAACCCGATTGAAAACCTCTGGTACCTCGTAAAGAAGAGTCTCCAAGGGAAGGACGTGAGCTCTCTGCCTAAGCTGGAAGCCGCCATTCGTGACTCCTGGGACAAAATACCGCTCCAGCACCTCAGGAGCCTCGCCCTTTCACTTCCAAGACGTCTCAGGTCCGTGAAGAAACGTAAAGGCTACCCTATGAAGCACTAAAGGTAAATGAAATGCATTATTTATATGTTTTTTCAATGTTGAAAGGTTTGTTTCTCAGGAGGGACGCAGGGCGCTCCATACTTCTGACGAGCACTGTATATTGAACAACCATGGGGACATTACGCAACCTTGTTGCCCATCCATACCGATCGTGAACCATTCACTTAGATTCCCATTAACCTTTACACATGCTTCACCACCATTATAAAAACTCTTGACGGCACCTGGCAGCCTACCATCTACATCGTACATGCACAAAACTTTCCACACTTCTCTGTCCACTTTGTTGTATGTTTTTTCCATATCCATGAATGCCATAAACACTTTATGGTCTTTCTCACAAGCCTTCTCGGCTATCTGTCTCACTGCAAATATTTGATCCACACATCCTCTGCCACTCCTAAAGCCACCCTGTTCATCAATCACTAGGGCTTCTGATATCTCTCTTACTTTCTCTATAATAATTCTTCCATATACCTTCCCTACCACACTCAATAAACTTATGCCATGATAATTCTTGCACTCACTTCACTCACCTTTATTTTTGTACAGAGGTACAATCACAGCTTTTTTCCACTCTGCTGACACAGTTTCACTCATCCAAGCCTTCTTACATACCTCCAACAAACACTTCATTCCACTCTCTCCACTACACTTAGGCATCTCTGCATACACCTCATCAACCCCAGCTGCTTTCCCATTTTTCAGCCACTTCACAGCACTCTTCACTTGTGCGAGTGTCATGTCTCCTGGCACTGCATTCCATCTCTGCACAGCCCCAAAACCAATCGTGTTTACAGCTGCTCTGCTCTCTCTATTCCCATTCATTAGGCTTTCGAAATATTCTTTCCATCTGATCCTTACTTCATCCCCATGGGTTAATAATCTGCCACCTACATCCTTCACACCATCACATTTCTTTTCACTTTCACTTCTACATTTCTACACCTCTTTCCAGAATAACTTCCTATTTTCAGAGTAGTTTGCATTCACTTTTCTTCCTAGATCATCATATACCTCCTCCTTTTTACTCTTCACTGGTCTCTTTACATGCTTCTTGCTCTCAATATATTCAGTTCTTATTTCAACTGAACCCCTGTCCTGTCACCAATTTAGCCACTTCTTCCTCTTTTTCTCCACTGCTCTCTTAACCTCATCATCCCACCATGCCGTACCTATCTTCTTTGTTGTTACCCTTGCCACGCCACACACTGCTTTAGCATTCCTACCTAAGCAACTGAACACACACAGGTCACCAACAAAGACAGAGCTCTTCCTGGATCGTGGGGAAATAATCGCTGAATCAGAGGCGAAAAGAGACCACCTTACAGTATTGTGACTATGTGATTGAGTGCACGAGTGGTGATCCCGTCGGACAATAGTTTTTAAAAATGCAGGTTTTGGTCATAAAAAGTACAAGTTACAGTGGAAGCAGAAAGTGTCCATATGGTTGCATCGTGACAGAGAGGGATGGTAATTTGTTTACAACTGGTGAGGAGGATTTTGCAGGCTTCTCTGAAGATGATGTGGGAAATGGAAGTACTAAGCTGAACCAAACAAGAGTAGCAGGAGTAGAGAAAAAGCAGAGGAGAATATGCAGGAGTTAAAAAAGTTAAGGGTAATAATTAGAGAGTTGCAAGAATGGACCTTAGAGCAGGAGAAAAAGATCAAAAATCTACAGAATGAATTGAAAAACGATTGGACACAGTGCTGAACATGAAAGAGAAATCACAGAATTAAAAGTGAGTAATGAATCTGACTCAAATGAAATAAAACAGGTCAAGAGGGAGAATAAGAGGTTGGAAGAAGAAAGGGACAGGATGAAAAGTAAACTAGATGACTATGAATCCAAATCAAGGAAGCACAATGAGCACATTAATGAAATCAAGGAGCAACATAAGAGGGTAGAAGAAAATTCAGGAGGAAGGAAATGTAAATCTGAAAGAGATTATAGAACAACAAAGCAAGGAAAAGGTGTAGAAAGAAGTGGTTAGGGTACTGTGGAGTAGAAAATCTTTAGTCAGCGATGTAGCAGATACGAAAAAATGTGTAATAACTTCAGGAGTAAAAGAAAAACATATGACATTAAGATCAGAAAGAGAAAGAGAAGAACTGAGTAAGGTTAAAGAAATAATATCAGTAGTTATGGAGGGTAATAATGAAGCTTAAGAAGAGACTGAAGAAGTGTTTAGGTTAGGAAAGTATGAGGAAGAAGGGGCGAGGCCACTGAAGGTAAAGTTTAAGTCCCAGGCAATGGTAAAGGAAATCATCAACAGAACATGGAAATTATCAGACAAAGAGGGGTTCAAAAATGTTTGGATATGGAGAGATGCAAATGAGGAAGAAAGAGCTAAGATAAAGGAGTTAGTAGAGCAAGCAAGGACAAAAAATGAACAGAGAACGAAGGAAGAGAAGACAGTGTTTCATTGGAGAGTTATGGATCAGAAACTGAGGAAGTGGTATCGACAGAGAGAAGAGGGTATAAAAAAAACAACAACAAAAGTCTGAAAGTGGAATATACTAATGTTGATGGTTTAATATCGGCTAGGTTGGAAATCAGTGATTTCTTAAGGGTACATGAACCTGATATTATGTGCTTTGTAGAGACCAAGTTAAGAGAGGATTTTGATGTCCATATAGGAGATGGTAAATACAAACTGTGGAGAAGAGACAGAAAAGAAAAAATAGGGAGGAGTGATGATAGCAGTGAAGAACAACATAAATGTAGACACTGTGGAAATGGGAGAGGGCAGGGCTGAAGTGATAAATATGAAGAACAGGGAGGATTTAGGAAGGGAAGAGGTTGTGTAGATCAGATATTCATTCTTAGATCTTTAGTGGAAAAGTTTCTAGAGAAGGGAAAGAAGCCATATGTGGCTTTCATGGATTTGGAGAAAGCATATGACAGGGTGGATAGACAAGGATTGTGGAAAGTATTAAGAATATATAGAGTACATGGGACGTTGTTGAATGCTGTGAAAAGTATGTATGATGGTGCTAAGGCTGCAGTGCATGTGGATGGTGAACTAAGTGAATTTTTCTCTTTGGAGACATGACACATCCCTGTTTCAACAGGGATGTGTCATGTCTCCATGGTTGTTCAATCTGTACATGGATGGGGTAATTACAGAGGTACAAGGTAGGGTAGTGGATATTGGAGTGGCCCTGGTGAGAGAGGATAGTGTTTGGAAACCCCCTGTACTGTTGTTTGCAGATGATACAGTGTTGTTGAGTGAAGACAAAGGGGAGCTGCAAGGCTTGGTGGATGAGTTTGGGAGAGTGTGTAAGAAATGGAATCTAAAGGTGAATGTAGGGAAGAGTAAAGTGATGGTCTTTGAGAGAGGTGAAATCAGTGAATGTACAGCGAGGCTGGATGGTGAGGAAATGGAAAATGTGAGTATGTTTAAGTACTTGGGTAGTGTGCTGAGTAAGGATGGAGGTTTGGAGGGTGAAGTGCTTGAAAGACTACAGCAGGGAAGAAAGGTTGGTGGTTCTTTGAAAGCAGTGATAAGAAACAAGGAAGTGAGCATGGAAGTGAAAAAGTTACTACATGACAGTATTGTGATACCAACTCTAAAGTATGGAAGTGAAGCTTGGACGTTGTTGGAAGGACACAAGTCAAGAGTGAGAGCATTGGAAATGAGTTATTTAAGAGGAGCCTGTGGAGTCACGTGGAGAGACAGGCTGACGAATGAGGATATAAAGGAGCGTTGTGGTGTGGATGTGGATGTGATAGGAAGTGTTATGAGGAACACACTAAGGTGGTTTGGCCATGTGGAGAGGATGGAGGGTGAAAAACTGATGAAGAGAGTGTATGTGAGTGAGGTGGAGGGGGGAAGAGGGAGGGGGAGGCCGATGATGAGATGGAGGGATGGGGTGGAGAGGTATATGAGAGAGGGGGGTGTGAGCTGGGAGCAGGGCAGTGAAATGGCGGGGGACAGGGCGAAGTGGAGGCGATTTGTTTGCGGCCACCCCAAACAGGATGGAGGCGTCTGGCAATAGATAGATAGAGACAGAAACTGGAGAGAATGGCAAAAGAGATATGGCGGTAGTGTATATTCCCCCTATGACAAGGGCATGGAATGACAATAATACCAAGAGATGTTGTTAGACATAGCTAGTTATCTACAGAAAGTGACTGAGAAAAGCAACAACATAATTTTAATAGGTGACTTTAATTGTAAAGAGGTGAACTGGGAGGAATAGGACTCAGGCAGCAGTGAACATTTGTGGGGCACTATACTGTTAAATATAACAATGAATAATGTGATGACGCAGTTGGTCAAAGAAGAGACACGATTCTGAGCTGAGGACACACCAGCAAGATTAGATTTACTGTTAACCGAAGAACCCGATGTAACTGAAGCTTTGAAATATCCGTGTCCTGTAGGAAAAAGTGATCATGTGGTTACTGAGTTCCAGATGATAATAGGGAATGTGGCGCCAAGAGACGAGCTTTATAGGCAGGGAAGATACAACTCTGGGAAAGCAAATTTTACAGGACTGAGAAAATTTTTAGAAAATGCAGACTGGTGAAAATTCAGACAAACAAGCGTGATACAGAGGAAGTGAGATATCTTTCTAGACCTCTATAATTCGGGAGTGGAAAAATATGTGCCAAGAGTAAGGGGGAAAGAAAACAGGACAAAGGAGTGGTTTAAAAGAAGGTGTATGATAGCATAGCAGAAAAAGAGAGGGACATGGCATGGAACAATTGGAGAAAGAAAGGTAACAAAAGAACAAAGGAAGAATATAAAAGAACTAGAAATGAATATACAAGAATACATCGAGAAGAAGATAGGAACTTTGAAAAAGGTATAATAGACAAATGCAAGGATGAACTCAAACTGTTTTATAGATCTGTCAACGGCAAATTGAAACAAAAGGAAGGAATCACCAAACTGAAAGTAGAAGGAGAGGTCTTTAAAGATGTGGCAATGCAAGCTGAAATAATGAACAAATGTTTCCAATTGGTTTTCACTAATGAAAAAGAGTTTGTGGAAGGGGAGGGAGTGACTAGAAATGTAGTGATAAAAGATATATATGTGGAAGTACAGGAAGTGTATAAATTACTGGAAACTCAAGATGCAGGGAAAACCCCAGGACCTGACGGAATCTCTAATTGGGTACTGAAGGAATGCAGAGAACAACTGGCGGACAAGATTCACAGTTTAATTGTGTGTTCTCTGGAAGAAGGGAAAGTGCCTCAAGAATGGAAAAGGGCATATGTGGTACCAATTTATAAGGGAGGAAACAGGGGAGAACCCCTGAATTATAGATCAGTGTCCCTAACTAGCATGGTCACAAAATTGTGCAAGAGAATCCTGAAAAATAGATGGATAAAATATTTGGAAGAGATGAATATTTTGGCTGAAAGTCAGTTTGGATTTAGAAGTGGAAGGTCATGTGTTTCCAACTTGCTGAGCTTTTACTCAAGAGCAACTGACGTGCTACAGGAGAGAGAGACGGTTGGGTGGATTGTATGTATTTAGATTTGGAGAAGGCCTTTGACAAGGTACCCCATATGAGACTATTGTGGAAACTAGAGCATATAGGAGGACTGAAGGGGAACCTCCTAGAATAGATGGGAGACTTTTTGAAAGACAAATGAGGACAGTAATAAAGGACAGGATGTCTGGATGGAGGGAAGTAACAAGTGGAGTCCCCCAGGGCTCGGTGTTGGCGCCAGTAATGTTCCTGATTTACGTAAATGATATGGTAGATGGAGTGAATAGTTATGCAAGTCTGTTTGCTGATGATGCAAAGATCATGAGGAAGGTAGAGGTTGAGGAGGACTGTAAAATGATGCAGGAGGATCTGGATAGGATACATGATTGGAGCCAGATGTGGGAAATGAAATTCAACACAAAGAAATGTAAAATATTGGAAATGGGTAAAAGTACCAAGAGGTCACCACTGAATTATTTGATGGGTAATGAACCAATCATAAAAGCAAGAAAAGAGAAAGATTTGGGATTGCTGGTCCAGGATAGTTCGTCACCTGAAAAACATATTAACAAGACGGTTAGAGAGACATATAAACTCTTGACTAACATAGAGTAGCATTTCATTACATGGATGAGGAGATGATGAAAAATTTGATAGTGGCCATGATACGCCCCAGGTTAGAATATGCAGCGGTAGTGTGGTCCCCACACAAAAAGAAAGATATAAACAAGATTGAGAGAATACAAAGAACAGCAACCAAGATGGTCCCCAGTCTGGAAGATCTGTCATACAGAGAGAGGCTGGAAAAGCTGGATTTGCCTTCCTTAGAGGAAAGGAAAGAGAGGAGTGACATGATTGCAGTGTTCATGGCAATGGTGGGAGTAGATAAAATTGACAGAGAAGATCTGTTTGTATGGGATAAGAGAGTAACAAGAGGACACGGAATGAAATTGAAGAAGCTAAGCTGCTTGAAGGATATCAAGAAATATAGTTTTTCTTATAGATGCTTAGACCTGTGGAATAACCTGGACAAAGAGATCGTCCAGTCTAAAAACTTAAACGAGTTTAAAGCAAAACTTGGCTTATCGTGAAACAGAGACGGGACCCCACAAGAGTAGCTCACTTCCTGTATATCACAATTAGGTAAATCCCTATATGCATTCCACAGGCTGTCCAGTTCCATTTCACTCCAATTCACTGATTCTAACTCCTCCTCTACTTTGGACCTGTAATCACCTGCCATTTCCTTGATCCTCAGTTTCTCAACTTTCAGTCTTTCTCCCTGACTACTCCTCTCTCTCCCGATCCACCTCACTCATCTCAGCTTGATCTTGCATACCACAATCATATGGTCTGACAGACCTCCACATTGTCCTCTCATGGCCCTCGTATCAGCAACCATTCTCAGCATCGACCTCTACGAGCACTTAATCAATCAGGCTTCTTTCAACACGATCACCGTTCTCTCTATACCTTGTATACTTATGTGCATCTTTGTGTTTGAAATACAAGTTACAAATGCACAACCTCCTCTCCTGACACATATCCTTTAGTCGTTTCCTATTATCATTTTCTCCTGGTACTCCATAACAACCCATTGTGTCATCCTCAGGACCAGTGCCTACTCTTCCATTCATAGCCCCTATTATGATCACTTTATAGCTCCTGGGCATTTCTTCCACTACTTCATCCTGTTTATCTCAAAACCTGTCTTTCCCACTCTCTCACTTCTGTCCTCACACGCTGCATACGCTGCAATCACTGCCACTTTCACCTTCTCAAACTTGAACCTGACACATATACACCTCGAGCTGACACATTTGTAGTCTTTCATTCCACTCTGCCACACCTAATTCATCAACAAAGCAACTCCTTCCTTGCATCTTCCTCACCCATTCATTCCCGATCTTACACATTTCACACCCTCCCACTCCTCCACTTCACACCCTTTCATCTTCGTTTCACATATTGCCATCACAGCATATCTTGCACTCTTGAACACATTCACCACTTCCACCCTCTTTCTCTCCTCATTCACACTTCTCACATTCCAAATGGCCATGTGAATCTGCCCATTTGGTTGGGGCCCTTGGCAGGTATTGGGCCCTCCAAGGCACTCTGAAACAACTGCCATGATTTAAGTGATTTAAGATAGGGGAATCTGGAGGACACTTAACCCTGCCGGAAACCCCGGCTATATGGTCACCATCCAGGATAGGAAATGATTTCCTGGGTACAGGAAACCATTTGGCTTTTCACACAATGTAGAGATCAACCAGCATCTCTACACTGAGTGAGTGGATGATGGGCACCCCCATCCAACAACATTTATGTATCATTTGACCTGATTTTGTTTTGTTTATAAAGGCTCCAACATTCTTGCATGCATCAGCCTTGGTCACCTAATGGTGGCTCTCCATGCTGCTAGATCTCTAGCAGCCTCCGTATTCAGTCCCTTGTCCCTAAGGTCACACTCTATGACCTTGTCCCAGGCCTTTTTCAACCTCCCTCTCACAACCCTACCCCCAACATTCACACTTCTCACTTTCTGCACCCAATTGTCATTTCCCATCCTAACCACACGCCCAAACCATCTCAATCTCTCTCATCTCCTCACAAGACCAATACAGTACTGTACATTCCAGTCCCATCCGTTCTTTTAACTCTTCTATCATAAACCTAGTCTCCCCAGGCCTCACATTCAAGGAAGCACTGCATATCCACCTAATCATTGTCATTTCTGTACATATGAGCCCGCAAATATCCTCTTCTTTTACTGTTCAGGTCTCACTACCATACAACATTACACTCCTAATGCATGCCGCAAATAAAGATCACTTAACATGGAGGGAGAGCCCTCTCAATGCCAGGGGGGGGAAAACAGCTCCCTGACCTTCTTCCAACCACTCCTCGCTCAAGCCACACAGCTAGCTCCAGCCCCACCTCCAGCACATTACATGTCTCCCAAGTGACAAAGCTCTTCCACACACTCAAGAGACTCAATAGCAAGAGATGCCTGACAATCTCCACATGCTCTCCCTGACACACTGCACACATGAAATCAGCATTATCTCATAGTCTACCTCTAATACCATTACATCTCTCATGCACCCGTTTATTACAAACACTGCACAAGATGGAATTACTTCCCACACCCTTGTGGCAAACCACACATGGCCATCCTCCTTATCCTTTCACAGTACCGCCACCAGCCCAAGATACCACCACTTTTCTTTCCTACATATTTTTCCTGAAGCTGTTGAACAATGAATATGGCATCAGAGGTCCCTTTGCCTGGCATAATCCAAAAAACTGCATTTAATCAATAATCACTCTTTAACCCTATCAGGCTTCTGGGCCGGGCACATTATGTCTGTGCTAGAGTCAGCCACTCTCACGCTGACCCACATCTTCGCAGCACAATAGTTTTCTTTAATTCCTTGGTGTAAATACACTTTTCATGATAGAATGTTGGTTTTGGTGTCATTTTAAAGCTGAATAGTTGTACTTTATTGCAGTATCTTCAAAAAATGAGAACAAAGAAAATAAAATGTCAAAATGACGAGTTGAAGTTAGGCAAAACCCAAAAATTTTATACCTTGCCATAGAAAAAAAAAAAAAAAAAAAAAAAAAAAAGCTAATAAAGATATGTAAATCTGCTTTAAACCATGCAAAACTACAATAAATTACCTTTACAATGATATGTAGATTATGGTAAGTTTTGCATTTTATTGCATGGTAAAACGAAAGAAAAGAGATGCACAATTTTATTTTAGTCTCGGCCACATCTTTGATTCACAATCTTTTTCTTTAATCGGTTAATGTAAATACAATTTTTATGACAGAATGCTGGTTGTGGTGTTAATTTGAAGCTGAATAGTTGTACTTTATTGCAGAATGTTTCAAAAAGGAAAACAAAGAAAATAAAAAGTCAAAGCAACCAGCTGAAGTTAGGCAAAAACCTAAAATTTTATACCTTGCTGTGGAATAATATTCACCAAGTATAAAGTGATAAAAAAACAAAGCCATGAGTCAGACTAACTGTGCAGCACCCGCTACACATAGAGCAACCATTCAGTGACATCATGCTCGAACCTCTTTGTTATGACGCGTAAATGCGAGTTATGGTGAATATTTCACCAAAGTTTCTTAAAATGATAATTCAAAGCGTCATCAGAATCTCTGAGGTTGGATTTGAAATTACGATCAAAATCGTCATCAGAATCTCAAAGGGTTAATTATACTTACTAGAACTCTCTCCATTACCTTCACTACTATCTGGTCCAAAAGTTTTATGCCTCTATAATTCCCTCTTTCCAGGGCATCACCCTTTCCCTTGTACACATCTACCTATAATACATAATACTGTAATATATATATATATATACTACATATATATATATATATAGAGAGAGAGAGAGATAGCGGCCAAGACTGAAAAAGGCCTCTATTTTAGAAGATACCCCAACCTGAGGTAGAACCAGCTGAAAATGGTATCATTTTATTCCTCTGGAGGTCTAGTTTTCAGAAAAGGATGTTGTAGGTGCAGCAATTGTGAACAACATGCCAAATTAGTCCCTGCACTGCAGGCATCCATGAAAATATTTTGGATCCACTGTGAGGGGTAGGATGAATTGAAATCATTGTTACTCTGCAACCAGTTGGCCTATAATTACAAATGACCACTCAAAATATTGGTCATAGTTGGTTCTACAAGGCTATGTATGATTTGTTAACATCTAATTGATAATGAAGGTCTCAATGGGTCAAAAGGTAACAAATACTCTTCCAATATAACACATATCACTTGGTCAGTCCTCATTCATTCATCTGATATTAACATGCCATGAAACTGACATACAGAACAACTTTTATTCGATGGAATAAAAATATCCGTACAAACATTGTCACCTTTTTGACAAGCCTCTCACCATTTACTGTTTTAAATGAAAACATAAATTATACTGAAATGCTATTATTTTTCGTTTTCTGTTACGTCTCTCTCAAAATATTAATTTCATGCTGACATCCTTGACGAGCTGTGATTTACCCTGGTTCTAACTCTTTCAGGAAAGGAGATGGATCTCCCTCGTGAACTGCCCACAAAGAAAAGGCGAGGAATTAATCCTGACAACTGTGTGATCTGCTATCAACCCCTAGACTCCAGCTCTAAATCTGTCAAAAGTCCAACACTGGAAGGTGTGAAAGTTGTTATCCGTGCTACAGAAATACGTCAAAATGATGTACATGAAAGGATTTGGAAAATCAAAGATGACATTTTAAATAGGACTCTTCTTGTAAGGTACCACACGAAATGCAGGGTTGGTATACATCTGCCAGTAATCTAAAGTATGTGCAAAGTGTGACGTCACCTGGTACTTCCAGTGTGTGTAGTGACACGCTGGAGACGACTGGGACAAGACTGCGGCGAGCTGATACGTCTATGTTTAACATAAGAACTGACTGTTTCATCTGTGGGTCATCAAGCACCAGAAAAGAATAGCTGACATGCATTTCGGTGGGCACTGGGGTGTCAACATGTGAACATGTAATCGCAGCAGCACTGGAATGGGACGACGAAAAAATTCTCATGCGAATGTTGTCATTTCCAGACCTGTTTGCGTATGATCCAAAATATCACAAGACATGCAATGGTCACTATGTTTTAGAATGAAATATCAAAGCTGCCAGGGCAAAGGCCGTATCACAGAAATCTTTGTCTGATTACGATACGGCTGTCGTCGTTTTGGGTGAGAAGTTGGAGAAAACAGTGCTTTCTAAAAACAGACAGTTGATAACTCTCTCTTCCCTGCATGAGCAATTTATAGCGATCCTCAACGAAGGAAGGTCACCTGGAAATCAGGTAGATCCAAGTGACTATCCCACATGGAAGCTGAATGAGAAACTTAGAAAACACTTCCAGGATCCAAATCAATGATCAATGATTTGGGTGAATGTGAATATGCTACTACTAGTATCTGTAACTGTACCCGAGCAAACCCTAATGAACTGGACACTTCAGTCATTCTTCATAAAGCAGCAGGTATCTTTTGCCATTCTATGTCAGGAATCTCCAATCACACCACCCTCTACACTGCAAGTAGTGACTTGAACCCAGAACAGTGCAAGTCATTTGTTCCAGAGACATTGTATGGCTTTATTACCTGGTGTACGAAAAAGGCTTGCTTTGATAAAGCTGTACATTGTGCCCCTAGTGATGTTGGCATGAGTGTACTAGGTACCTGTCACAGTATTAATGCCTTGTCATGTAAGACACAAACACTCATCACATTTGGTCTTGGGGTTCAAATGCACCATGATCACGGTACAGTAGCAAGGATCTTACTGATAGGTTAAGTTCCCTTGGATATGCAATAAGTTATGATGAGATCCGTAGGTTCCTGACCGCAGTAGCTACTGATGAACTGTCCAATCCATCTCAAGTGCCTAACCCCTGGGGAATTTCCATGCTTGATAGGGAAAATGTTACTTCAGTCGTTGATGCAGCCACTGATAATTTTGATCAAAATGAGGAGACAGTAGATGGGAAGCACACTACTCATGCTATGGCTATTGTCTTGCATCAACGGTCTCAAGCCACTCAGGAGTCAGCTCTCATTCCATACGCATGGCAGAAAACATTGGATGCGACACTACACCAAGAACCAGAAATCCATGGGTATCGCAAGCCAACCAAGAAGCCGGAACCTGCCATAAAGTATCAGCCCAAGGATAGAACAGCTTCTCCAACAATTCTTTTAAAAGATTTTGTATGGCAAGGGGCACGCATCTCCAGGAGTGATGACTCGAGCATGCCAGTGTGGGGAGGATTCTACTCTTGTAAGCACCAAAAAAGTCCCTGTTGCCAGGATTCGGTACCTTCCTTTCATCAATGTCTCACCATCTGATCCGTCCACTATCTACAACACTCTTGACATTGGTGCATCTAACGAAAAGGCTGGGTCAGAACCACATACTTGTCACTGGAGACCTTGCAAGCTACAGTAATGCACAACAGTTACTGTGGAGCAAACCAGAACCTTTAGTCACCACAGTAACCGTGAGATTGGGAGGAATGCATCTGATTATGGCTTTTTTGGCAAGCATTGGAAAGTTGTATGGAGATGGTGGCCTTCAGAACATCCTAACCTCATTGGACGTGTATTTCTCAGCCACAGCCAACCAGATGCTCCAAGGAAAACAATATGCCCGTGGAATTCGTGGTGTTCGCTTGGCTCATGAAGCTCTGACACACAAGTTCCTCACATCAACCGAGAAATTTGCCAACAAAAACTCTCTGCCATGACTTACCAGTGAAATCAAGCATAAGACAGACAACCTAGAGGAGTCATTTAATGTGAAGGATGCCAAGTCCTGTGTCAGCCTCTGCCAGAATTTGGAAGATACCAATCCACAGTCCGTACTTGAAACAATAGTCCTATTTCGGAATAAGGGGAGGAAACGCTCAGTCACCTTTGCCTTCTGGGATAGCTTCCTAGAAGCTGGAGACCTATTACTGCGATTGCTACGGGCGGCCAGAGGCAAATTTTTTATGCACATCCAAGCGGTCATGGAAACTGTGTCATATTTTGTACTTGCTGGGCGCCAAAGTTACACCAGGTACACACTGGTGTACGTTGCAGAAATGAAAGAGCTAGAGCAGAAACAGCCAATGATGTATCAGCACATGATGGAGGGTGGATTTGTTGTTTGCAGGTCACAAAATCAATCCTTCAGTTCAGTCCCAACAGACCAAGCTCTCGAGCAAAGCATAAACCGTGGGGTGTCATTGGCTTCACCCTGCACAAAGGTGCCCTTCTGAGATGGATGATGACCAGGCACATCACAGGGGAATATGCAGAGGCAATCAAGGAAGTCTGCAACTCTACAGGGAAAAGAGGGAGTCTTCATGAAGGGCTTCAAGACAGCCATCTACAGAGGGACAGAGAAGATGTTCAGGAAATGAAAGAATACCTTTCCACTCAGTGCCAAGATCCTTTTAACCTTGATGAGGTTCCACAAGAATTGATCAACATCACCACAGGCCAGGTGGCTAGTCTGAAAGTTGAGAAGTCATTGAAGGGGATCCCACAAAGGGGTAAAGATACTACCAAGGAATTCATTAGTGAAAGACTCGCAGAGGATCCCACGAAAAGCTTCTGGGGTCCAATGAAGAAAACAACAGTGATGACCTTTCTGGACATGAAGAAGGCACTACCTAATGACAAAGATAGGAAATTGATCACTGACACAGAGGTACTGTTTCGCCGGCTTTTGGGAGTGGAACGGAGTCGTGAGGTTGACCTGAAATATGTCCTTAGCCATGAACTCACAGCCGTGCCAACAGCCCTCTTCCATGACGATGGAAAGATGAGGAAGACCAACAAAGCTGACCTCTTTCAGACTCTGGAGTCCAATTGTTTCGAGATTCTACTATCACTCCCACACAGTCCCGATTCAACTTCATCTGCCTATATCAACGATGGAATGGCCATGCTCCAATCACTAAATGAAAACCACTTCAGTACATTCAAAGATTTGGCAGATGTTGTGCAAAAACGTACAGTATGGCTGCTGACAAATCCTTCCTTGGATCTGAGCTCTGTCACCACTGTCTTTGACTGCCATGATCATCCATCATCCATCAAAACAGCAGAGAGGCAACGCCAGGGAACCTCTGTTTCAAAATTACCTATGTACCAAATCCAGGAAAACAGACAGGTCCCAAACTATCGCAGGTGGCCAGCAACAAGGCATGTCTTGCCAACTATATCAGTGAATACATTGTAGATCATGCAAAGGAACATATCCCACATAAGAAATGTATCATTCTGGCAGGGGGATTTACTGATGGAAAACTTGTGAAAGCTGTGACCTCAACAGGCATGACATCCTTGTTAAGCCTCTACTCCAACCATGAGGAAGCAGACACTAGGATGATACTCCATGCGTGCAGTCTTTCCCAGGGCAATGGTCACCTTATTATCTGCTGTGATGATACTGATGTCTTGGTCCTTCTCGTGCACTACCAAAGCAGAGGACAGCTAACTGACCAAGTATTTATGTATGCTGGACATTCTGGCAAGGAGCGGTACATCCCAGTTCATGAAAAAGTGGACCAACTTGCTCTGACAGTTTGTAGTGGCCTCCCTGCTGCTCACACCTTGACAGGATGTGATACGACAAGTTCAATGAACAGGATTGGCAAGAAGACTGTCTACTCCACACTTGTCAAAAACATTGTCATTCTCGCAGATTTGACAACTTTTCATGAAAATGATGGGAACGTTGCACAGGTGTCTGCATTGCTATTGTATGGAAACAAGAGAAAAGATGTCAACGCTCTAGACGAGATGCGCTACCTTATGGCAACAACGACTGACAAAGCAGCATCAATGCTTCCGCCCACGGAAGATGCATTCAGACAGCATGTTCTACGTGCTAGGTACCAGACAAGGATCTGGTGTAACAGTCACATTGCAAACCAGGAGAAAACTGAACCAGTTGGTCATGGCTGGAGTGCTTGTGATGATAAAGGCATCACGCCAACCATGTTCTCAAAACCACCGGCTCCAGTCGAGGTGTGAAACGTAACTCACTTGTACTGCAAAGATAAGGATTGTTCCAGTGGAAGGAAGTGTCCTTGTCAGCTTGCTGGACTTGATTGTACTGATGCTTGTTCATGCACAGTGTCAAAATCAAAATAATACACCAGCAGAACAGGATGAGAATGAGACTAACACGTAGACACAGGTACCAATTATGGGCACTGTCGCAAACCAGGGACAAGATCCCACCCTGCATCAATTTTGCTTCTCCCAATGTCAGTTTTGGATCATGAAGTATGGAAAAAAAGGAACAGAATTGATCTGACACTGATCCAAAATCCATTACAGGTAGGACTTGGAATAATTTGTTTGATCCTACAAATCACATTTTATTTTGCTCTCCAACCCATAGATTACTTGTAAAACCCACTGAATGTGCTAACTATTGTTACACCAAATAAATCAAAATAATGAATGGTGGTCAGATTTAACTCTGCTCATTTCTCTGTACGTGGCAGTAATTGAAAATGGCAATGTTTCATGGGTGTGCGCAAGAAAGGCGTTAATTTGGCATGTTGTACACAATTGCAGCAACTACTACATCCATTTCTGAATACTAGACATTCAGAGGAATAAAATGATACCAGTTTCAGCAGGTTCTACCTCCGGTTGGGGTCAACCTAATTTTCATGGGCTGAACCGCCACACTAATATATCTATCTATCTATCTATTGCCAGACGCTTTAATCCCTTAAACGGGGTGGCCACAAACAAATTGCCTCAACGTCACCCTATCCCCCGCCATTTCACTGCCCTGCTCCCAATTCACACATGCCTCTCTCATATACCTCTTCACTCAATCCCTCCATCTCATCCTTGGCCTTCGCCTCCCTCTCTCCCCCTCCACGTCACTCACATACACTCTCCTTGCCAGACTCTCACTCTCCATCCTCTTCACATGGCCAAACCACCTCAGTGTGTTTCTCCTAACGCTTCCTGTCACATCCACATCCACACCACAATGTTTCTTCACATCCTCATTTGTCAGTCTGTCTCTCCATGTGACTCCACAGGCTCCTCTCAAATAACTCATTTCCACTGCTCTCACTCTTGACTTGTGTCCCTCCAACAATGTCCAAGCTTCACTTCCATATGTTAGCGTTATCCCAGTACTGTCATGTAATAACTTTTTCACTTCCATGCTCACTTCCCTGTTTCTTATCACTGCCTTCAAGGAACCAGCAACCTTTCTTCCTTGTTGTACCCTTTCAAGCACACTTACTCATCACACTATCCAAGTACTTTGTCACGAATCAAATTCGCGACATTTCCCTTTTGTGAAAGCCACGAACTATTAGTGGAAAACTCACTGTGTATCGCTCAGTTAACCGTTTCTCTCTCCATTTCGGGGTATACTTTTCAAAACATTCGTCGCTGTTTCAAAAGTGACCGATTTAATGCACGTCACTAAGTGCTCTACTGAGGGATACTATTGTTTCTTTATTGTTCGCCACTGCTTGCCTCAACTGTTAGCCACGCCTTCTGTGTTCCGGTGGCTTGTGCGTCCTGCCCATACATCATTTGAATTCAGTCGAGTGTTTGTTGTGACGGAGATAGGTCCTGTGCTCCACCAGTGGAGAGTAGAGAGAGGTCAGCTAGCACCCAAACTCCACTAGACCACGGTTCCCCAGTGCTCCCATCCTTAGTTCAGCTTTGGGTGATACGCAGCATTCATCGACCAGTATTTCCTTTTTTTGTATTTTTCTAGTCTTAAGAGTTTAATTAAGGTGTTTTTCCTAGGCGTAAGAATTTAGCTCGAGTGAGTGAGTGAGTGCGATCTCATTAATTTGATTTTGAATCGTAACGTTAAATTTATTTTGTAATCAATAAATTTAACAGTTCTTTTGCTTGAGCTTAATGTAATGTAAACTCGTTTCATTTCTCCGCAGTTAAGCTTATTTCTCTTATAGCTCCTAGCTTGCATAAACATTTGCCTTTCATAATTGGCACTTAGGCCAGTTTTGTGTATTAAGCTTAAAATCCGTTGTGCCACCTAGGAGTTAAGCATCAGCAAGAACCTGATGTTATTATTAGTATTAGTTATTTATTGTCAGGGGTGAAGTAACTTTCTCCAGAGGCTAACAGTACTTCAGAATTTGTGAGTAATTAGTCTCTGCTGTGTACTGTTGAGAAAGTTTATAAATTTTCGTTCTTAGAGAATCGTTGCTTGATTTAGCAAGACAATCATTGTCCCTGCTCTTTAATATTATTGAATATTATTATCAATTAAATAATATTTAAGCATTTATTTAAAAACCACGTGATATTATAAAAAAACCCGTGACAATTGGCAACCTCATTCTAGGATATTAACTCCTAGCTCTAAAGCTATTCACGAGATAGTACTCACTCGTTCTTATTTAGGAATTTATCATTAAAGTTTATGGGCACAAGTTTACTGGTGTTTACCGTTAATTTAGCAAGTGAATTTTTGCTTTATTAATCCATAGAGTATTTAGCTCCATTTAGTACTTTATTTTTTGTAACGCCAGATGATTTTATTCGCTCCTGGGTAGCCGCCGTACCCATTGTGTTAACTACTGAGTTCTCAGTTATTTGCATTTTTGCTTTAATCTTTGCCAGTTAACTAGATAAGACTTGTCACCACTAGCTTGTGTCTGTATTCTTTACTTGTGTTTATTAGTATTCGTTTGCGAAGCAGTCAGTGCTCAGTTTCGGTTTGCTTAATAAATTAGCGCCATGGCTACTGCTGTATTTTTACAGGAAGCCAAAGAAATGGGTCTTACGGACCCAACCGAAATTAAAGAGTATACTCTCACAGCATAATCAGGAGCAGCGTGAGAAAGAGCGCGAATACGAGCGGAAACAACATGAACGTGAGCGAGAACAGCGCGAATACGAGCGCGAACAACATGAAAATGAGCGAGAACAGCGCGAATACGAGCGCGAACAACATGAACGAGAGCGAGAACAGCGCGAACACGAGCTAGTACAAGAGCGAGAACAGCGCGAACACGAGCTAGTACAAGAGCGAGAACAGCGCGAAGACAAGCGTGAACAACGCGAGAGAACGAGAACACAAACGTGCCAAGCGAGAAGCACGTGAAAAACACGAATATGAAATGCTGAAGCTCAAGCGAGATTCCTTGGCTTCAGACACATCTGGTGCAGTTGGTCCAAGCTCCACGAGCGTTCTCCCTGCACATGTCCTGACGACCCCACGCATCAAGCTTCCTTCATACAAGGAAAGCGAGCGAATCGAGCCGTACATAGCTCGTTTTGAGGACATGGCAGACATGTATCAACTGGATGAGGCAGCTAAGCGGCTCCAATTTCTTAGTTTATTTGAGGGCCCTGCCCTCGATATTCTCCACAGAATTCGTGGAGACAATCTCACATATGAGATGATGAAAGCTGCACTCATTAAGGCGTATGGTCTCACAGTAGACGACGCCAAAGTTCAGTTCATGCGAGCTCGTCTCCAAGACAAGGAGACAGCTGTTCAGTTCCTTGATCGTCTCACAGCTTACTTAAATGAGTGGATGGAGAAAGATGAAACTCCTTCCACGCGTGAGGGGATAATTGACCTTATGCTGCGTACACAGCTAGAGAGGTCGTGGCCTGCTGAGCTCATAGCACAGCTTAAGATCTGCCAAGTGAAAGATGCCAGCCAAATGGCAGAAAAGGCTGACGCATTCTTTACTGCATACAGGTATCAAACTCG
The DNA here is from genome assembly GCF_032717465.1 of Coenobita brevimanus. Classification (NCBI taxonomy): domain Eukaryota; kingdom Metazoa; phylum Arthropoda; class Malacostraca; order Decapoda; family Coenobitidae; genus Coenobita; species Coenobita brevimanus. The sequence goes on along the minus strand of NC_137016.1, from coordinate 26,728,866 downwards.
TAAGCAAAACACCTGGAACAGAAAACCTGACAAGTCTGGGAAGCCGTCTCAGACTGAACCCCAGCACTAGGCCATTCTCAGAATAATGGCCAAGGTCCAAAACCGCAGTGGAAGGACCAGGGGCAAAACACACAGAAACCTGAGTGGAAGAGGTACAACAAGTACCCTAACCAGCAGCAGTATCAGCCACGCAATCGACCTTCGGGACAAACTTTTTCACCACCAGCTCAAAAGAGGCAGGAAGCGAATGCAGCCTTCATTCCCCAGCAGCAGCACGGTGGTCACGTCCCTACAAGTATGGGTACTTCCCCACGGTTCACTAGTCCCACAGTGACAGTGAACCCCCTCCACAGATGGCCAATGTTCCATCTTCCCATGCAGTGAGTACGAATCCTCAAGTATATCACCCTCAAGGCACAATGTTTGCCGCATCAATTCAGCAGCCTCATGAGTGGCTAGCTGCCTCCTCCACAGGCCCTCCCACAGGTGACAGTACCTTCCTTGTTCAGCCAGGGTTTGTGGGAGGCATTCCTGTGAAGGTCCTGAGAGATAATGGTTCCTCAGGTTGCTCTGTCAAGCAGAGTTTAGTTCAGCCTGAGCAGTATACAGGTCGACAGATCCATGCAAACCTAATTGATGGATCAGTGAGATTGTTCCCTGAGGCATGTATCCAGGTGGCATCTCCATTTTATACTGGTATGACACTTGCAGTTGTCATGCCAGAACACTTATTTGACCTCATAGTAGGAAACATTCACGGAGTCAAGGATAGTTGCTCCGATGATGACGCTACTCAGACTTTGGCTGCTGCGGTAACACGAGCCATGACTGAGGCTCCAGAATGTGTCACCCCAGTGATCATTGAATCGCCGCAAGATCTGATGTGTATTTACCTATTTGTAGTACAGGTAACTCGCACGGAACACGATCTCACGGAACGCGCTCGCAATTATACACGGTAAGGGCTGGGATACATATAAGACAACGTAAGATTAAAAAACCATTATGAAAACTACAAATTAACGCAGGAGAGGCCTTTGAAAGATCAAATCCTCGAACGTCACCGCAGCGCGCGGTTCGTTTTGATTACGTGACGATCTAGGCGGGAAATTATTCAGTGAGTGAGACATTCCCGAATACAGTAGCACAGTATTTGTAAGTTAAATATTTACAGTACTGTACTGTTCTGGTAAGTTTATGTGCAACTTAAAGTACTATTAAATAACGTTAAAGCAAGAAATAAAGTCTTATAACCAGTTTACCTGATAGGCGTCAGAATATTGCCTTTTTTATTTGTTCGTTTTTTCCACAGTGCTGTTCAGTATTTGTAAGTTAAATATTTACTGTTCTCGTATGTACTGTACTTGTAAGCACTTAAATAAAGTTAAATCATTAAATAAAGCCATGTAACCAGATAACCCGAATTATATGATTACCCATGATCGGCGTCGGAATATTGCCTTTTTTGTTTGTTCATTAAACTCTTACTGTACTGCTTTTCTACAGTACTGTATTTGTAAGTTAAATATTTACTGTTCTGGTATGTACTTGTAAGCAATTAAAGCATTAAATAAAGCCTTGTAACCAGTTAACCTGATTTATATGATTACCCATGATCGGCGTCAGAATATTGCCTTTTTTTTGTTTGTTCGTTAAAGACTTATAATAAGAGAAAAATACATTTTTGTCTTGGTATCTTTACCTATTTGCTCAGGTTTGCTGTAATGGTTTGCAACTTGTAGAAAACTGTGAACACTTTCGGGAAGTGAACGAAAATCTGGGACATGACCTTGACTTCACCGTCTCAGGTATCATCTGTCAGTTCACCACCGGCTATCGTGATGAGTGGATGTACGATTTTTTCGCTCGTGGCCATGCCTAACCACACATAGTTACACCCATTATCTCGACCCAGACAGAAAATACAACCTTTTTCCTCCCTTGCAAAACACAAACAACCACCCTGTTTACGAGACAGCAATATATATTGCGAAAATAACAAGGTAAAATGATAAAGATGAACGTAAAATGATTGAGAAAGATGAACATGTTATGACGGAAGAAATACGTTTTCCCTGTCTGTAAACGTATTTATTTCTGCTTTGTATCTGTATTCGTAATAATCAGACTTATTGTTAGTTCTGAAATTGCATTACGATTCTATTTTTAGCCATTCTCGTGGTGTGGGAGCTGGAAGTTGTGACACAACTTCCTTATTGCTAATCGGACTGACCCTCCACTTTATTCTCCCGTGGCAGAGTCTAGCCTTGGAGGACGTGCAGTTTTCTCATTTAGGACTGAAAATTCAACTCTTTCGCTCCCTTTTCCAAGCATGGGCACAACGATAACGTAAAAAATAACTCGAAACTACCATAAACATATATCAAAAAGGTGAAAATGTATTCGAAACTTTTTTTTTTTTTCCAGCCATTCCTAACAGATTATGTACTGAAATCATTCGATATCACAGTACTGCATTTCTAAGTTAAATATGTACTGTTCTGGTATGTACTTGTAAATTAAAGCACTGGTACCAGTTAACCTAATTTATTACCTATGATCGACGTCGGAATGTTTCCTTGTGTTTACGTACAGTATTTGTGTGTTGAAGTTTTACTGTGGAGTATTGTATTTGTGAGTTATAACATTAAATAAACCTTCTAACCACTTAAAGTGCTTTCTAGTGACAGATAACAGCAAAACAACACATTTGGGGGGTCTAGGGAGCAAAATACGGAGTAGTTTAAATATACGCGATTTCGCACCAAACACGGCACGGTAGGAACGAAACCCTCGTGTTCCGTGCGAGTTACCTGTATACAGGAATTGAGCAATGCTCGTGTTGTCCTGTCTCCATATCCACATTTATCAAGTCTACCTTTACACACATGAATGTTTTTCTCATGCACCACCTCTTTGTCTAAGTCGTTCCAAATATTTAAGAATACAATACCTAATTGTGATATACACGGAATGTACTATGCTCGTGGGTTTAGGTCGCTGTTTCTCAATAAGTCGAATTTAACTTTAAACTCGTTTAAGTTTTTAGACTGGACGATCTCTTTGTCCAGGCTATTCCAAAAGTCTATACTTCTGTAGGGAAAGCTATATTTCTTGATATCCTTCAAGCAGCTTGACTTTTTCAATTTCATTCCATGTCCTCTTGTTGCTCTCTTATACCATACAAACAGATCTTCTTTGTCAATTTTATCTACTCCCACCATGGTCCTGAACACCGCAATCATGTCTCCCCTCTTTCTCCTTTCCTCTAACGAAGGCAAATCCAGCTTTTCCAGCCTCTCTCTGTATGACAGGTCTGTCAGACTGGGGACCATCTTGGTTGCTGTTCTTTGTATTCTCTCAATCTTGTTTATATCTTTCTTTTTGTGTGGGCACCACACTACCCCTGCATATTCTAACCTGGGGCGGATCATGGCCATTATCAATTTTTTCATCATTTCTTCATCCATATAATGAAATGCTACTCTTATGTTAGTCAAGAGCTTATAAGTCTCTCCAACTATCTTGTTAATGTGCTTTTCTGGTGACAAACTATCTTGGACCAGCACTCCCAAATCTTTCTCTTCTCTCCTTTTTGTGATTAATTCATTACCCAAAAAATAATTCAGTGATGGTCTCCTGGTACTTTTACCCATTTCCAATATTTTACATTTCTTTACATTAAATTTCATTTCCCACGTCCGGCTCCAATTGTGTATCTTATCCAAATCCTCCTGCAGTATTTTACAATCCTCCTCAACCTCTATCTTCCTCAAGATCTTTACATCATCAGCAAACAGACTCGCATAACTGTTCACTCCATCTACCATATCATTTACGTAAATCAGGAACATTACTGGCGCCAACACTGAGCCTTGAGGGACTCCACTTGTTACTTCCCTCCATCCAGACATCTTTTCCTTTATTACTGTCCTCATTTGTCTGTCTCTCAAAAAGTCTCTCATCCATTCCAGAAGTTTCCCCTTTAGTCCTCCTATATATTCTAGTTTCCACATTAGTCTCTTATGAGGTACCTTGTCAAAGGCCTTCTCTAAGTCTAAGTACACACAATCCACCCAACCATCTCTCTCCTGTACCACATCAATCGCTCTTGAGTAAAAGCTCCAAGTTTGAAACACATGACCTTCCACTTCTGAATCCAAACTGACATTCGGCCAAAATATTCATCTCTTCCAGATATTTTATCCATCTGTCTTTCAGGATTCTCTCACACAATTTTGTGACCATGCTGGTTAGAGACACTGGTCTATAATTCAGGGGTTCTTCCCTGTTTCCTCCCTTGTAAATTGGTACCACATTTGCCCTCTTCCATTCTTTTGGCACTTTCCCCTCTTCCAGTGAGCATACAATTAAGCTGTGAATTTTATCCGCCAGTTGTTCTCTGCATTCCTTCAGTACCCAATTAGAAATTCCATCAGGTCCTGGGGCTTTCCTTACATCTTGAGTTTCCAGTAATTTATACACTTCCTGCACCTCCACTTTTATATCTTTCATCACCGGAACATTTCTAATCACTCCCTCCCCTTCCACAAGCTCCTTTTTTTTTAGTGAAAACTGACTGGAAACGTTTGTTCATTATTTCTGCTTGCATTGCCGCATCCTTAAAGACCTCTCCATCTACTTTCAGCTTGGTGATTCCTTCCTTTTGTTTCAGTTTGCCATTAACAAATCTATAAAACAGTTTGGGTTCATCCTTGCATTTGTCAATTATACCTTTTTCAAAATTCCTTTCTTCTTCCCTACGTATTCTTGTGTATTCGTTTCTTGTTCTTTTATATTCTTCCTTTGTTCTGTCGTTACCTCTCTTTCTCCAATTGTTCCACGCCTTATCTCTCTCTTTTTTGGCTATCATACACCTTCTATTAAACCACTCCTTTTTCCTGTTTTCTTTCCCTCTTACTCTTGGTACAAATTTTTCCACTCCCAAATTATAGAGGTCTAGAAAGATATCCCACTTCCTCTGTATCTCTCGTTTCTCTGAATTTTCTCCAATCCGCATTTTCAAAGAAGTTTCTCAAGCCTGTAAAATTTGCTTTGCCAAAGTTGTATCTTCCCTGTCTATGAAGCTCGTCTCTTGGCTCGACGTTTCCTATTAACATCTGGAACTCAATGACCACGTGATCACTTCTTCCCAAAGGACAGAGATATTCCAATGATTCTATTACATCGGGTTCTTTGGTGAACAGTAAATCTAACCTTGCTGGTGTGTCCTCACCTCGAAACCGTGTCTCTTCTTTGACCCATTGCGTCATCACATTATTCATTATTATATTTGATAACATAGTACCCCACGAATCCTCGCCGCCTCCCGAGTACCATTCCTCCCAGTTCACCTCTTTACAATTAAAGTCACCCACCAAAATTATATTATTGCTTTTCTCAATTATTTTTTACAAGTAGCTAGCCATATCTGACAACATCTCATGGTATTCGTCATCCTTCCATGCTCTCGTCTTTGGGGGAACATACACTACCGCCATATCTCCCTTGACATTCTCTCCAGTTTCTAATTTCATATATATCACTTCAGCCCTGCCTTCTCCCATTTCCACAGTATCTACATTTATGTTGTTCTTCACTGCTATCATCACTCCTCCTCCCTTTTTTTCTTTTCTGTCTTTTCTCCACAGTTTGTATTTACCATCTCCCAAATGAACATCAATATCTTCTCTTAATTTGGTCTCTACAAAGCACATGACATCAGGTTCATGTTCTCTCAAGAAATCATTATTTCGATCCTTGTCGATATGAAACCATCAACATTAGTATATATCACCTTCAAATTATTTTTGACATTATTAGTACCCTCTTCTCTCCTACTCTCTGTCCGTACCACTTCCTCAACTTCTGATCTTTCACAACCATCCCCCCTAGTTTCCTTCACTTCCATTTCTTTAAATACCATTTCCTTACTTTCATATCCAATACTCTCCAAAAAAAAGTATTACGTTCTTCCTCTGTCCTCTTATCATTTTTTTCCTTTACTTCCTCCTTGCTGTGCAAGAACAACATTCTGACCCGACACTTGCTGCCGTGTGGAACAAACAAAAGGGTCAAATGATTAAGTATTCACGGGGAGGTCGAGCCAAGTTCCTTCGCAAACAAGGACGACTCTACCGTGAGTCACGAACACCCGAGGGCGAGGTTCGACTGCAGTTTGTCGTTCCTGCCAAGTACCACCTAGCAGTGTTACAATGGGGTCATTGTTCAGTCTCAGGAGGTCGCATGGGCAAAAGGAAGACCCAGGGCCGTATCTGAGCTGACTTTTTCTGGCCAGGGATGGGACGAGACATAGATAGTTTTGTCCGTTCCTGCAGTGTGTGTCAAAGTAACACCACTAATCAGGGACATGCCCTTCCTGTGCCGTTCATAACCACACCTGTAATCTCTGAGACAGTTGAGAGACAGGGTAGTGGTGAGGTGGGTGCAGACCCGATGTCTCGCCCATTGGCCCCACAGGACACAGTAAGTCCAGGGCCTGTACATACATATTATGTACCGTATATTAAGGGGGAAGTTCGAGACAGAACTCCGCAGAGGCGACTCGAGGCTATGGAAGACCTGAGTTTGCACAAGGATTCTCAGCTTCCCAGTACTAATATAAGTACTGTAGGTTAAGGGGGAGAGAGAACTCCGCAGAGGCGACTCGAGGCTATGGAAGACCCGAGTTTGCACAAGGATTCTCAGCTTCCCAATATTAATATAAGTACTGTAGGTTAAGGCACAGGTTGAGGACCTGTGTGGAGTTCGAGGCTATGGAAGACCCGAGTTTGCACAAGGATTCTCAACTTGCCGACCATAATCGTGTGCTATAATTAATGGCGACCTCGAATGTACATCGTAGCACTGACTGCTAGGCCGAGAGAGTAATTGTAACTTAATAAGAATTTTGTCTCATTGACACTTTTGATGCTCCACCTTAACTGGTTTTGCAGGTACAGCAATAGGTGTAGCAGTTTTGCTGTGCGGGCCAGCTGATCGTCTGCCGCACACTGCCGCCTCTTCTCCTCTGCCTTCATCGTCGCCATATTATTTACTGTGTCATTTTACACGTAGATACAGTTACACTACAACTGTCAAACCTACACCGTGTATTACATACACCACGCTACACAACAATTAGTTGTCAGTGTTAATGTAGCGAACTTTCGCTCAGTTTGACCTGAGTACAGGATTTTCACCGTCGTCAGGGAGTTTTTCCCTCAAGCTTGCTTCTATTAACATAAATACGAGGTTTTTTCGCTCACTGGCGACTGCGACTTTCTCCTGTAGCAGGAGAGCACACACACCACAGTGTGAATCTTGTGTGACTGAGTTAGGATGTGTGTATATATATATATATATATATATATCCACAAATTTTTTCCCATAAGGAAAAAATTTAATTTTGTGGGGCGTAATGTCACGAATCAAATTCGCAACATTTCCCTTTTGTGAAAGCCACGAACTATTAGTGGAAAACTCACTGTGTATCGCTCAGTTAACCGTTTCTCTCTCCATTTCGGGGTATACTTTTCAAAACATTCGTCACTGTTTCAAAAGTGACCGATTTAATGCACGTCACTAAGTGCTCTACTGAGCGATACTATTGTTTCTTTATTGTTCGCCCCTGCTTGCCTCAACTGTTAGCCATGCCTTCTGTGTTCCGGTGGCTTGTGCGTCCTGCCCATACATCATTTGAATTCAGTCGAGTGTTTGTTGTGACGGAGATAGGTCCTGTGCTCCACCAGTGGAGAGTAGAGAGAGGTCAGCTAGCACCCAAACTCCACTAGACCACGGTTCCCCAGTGCTCCCATCCTTAGTTCAGCTTTGGGTGATACGCAGCATTCATCGACCAGTATTTCCTTTTTTTGTATTTTTCTAGTCTTAAGAGTTTAATTAAGGTGTTTTTCCTAGGTGTAAGAATTTAGCTAGAGTGAGTGAGTGAGTGTGATCTCATTAATTTGATTTTGAATTGTAACGTTAAATTTATTTTGTAATCAATAAATTTAACAGTTCTTTTGCTTGAGCTTAATGTAATGTAAACTCTTGTTTCATTTCTCCGCAGTTAAGCTTATTTCTCTTATAGCTCCTAGCTTGCATAAACGTTTGCTTTTCATAACTGGTACTTAGGCCAGTTTTGTGTATTAAGCTTAAAATCCGTTGTGCCACCTAGGAGTTAAGCATCAGCAAGAACCTGATGTTATTATTAGTATTAGTTATTTATTGTCAGGGGTGAAGTAACTTTCTCCAGAGGCTAACAGTACTTCAGCATTTGTAAGTAATTAGTCTCTCCTGTGTACTGTTGAGAAAGTTTATAAATTTTCGTTCTTAGAGAATCGTTGCTTGATTTAGCAAGACAATCATTGTCCCTGCTCTTTAATATTACTGAATATTATTATCAATTAAATAATATTTAAGCATTTATTTTAAAAAACACCGTGATATTTTAAAAAAACCCGTGACATACTTAAAAGTACTGTACTCACATTTTCTATTTCCTCATCATCCAACCTCACTGTACATTCACTGACTTCACCTCTCTCAAAGATCAAAACTTTACTCTTCCCTACATTTACCTTTAAATTCCGCGTCTTACACACTCTCCCAAACTCATCCACCAAGCCTTGCAGCTCCCCTATGTTTTCACTTAACAACACAGTATCATCTCCAAACAACAGTACAGAGAGTTTCCAAACACTGCCCTCTCTCATTAGGGCCACTCCAACATCCACTGCCCTACCTTATATCTAACCCTATCCATATACAAATTGAACAACCATGGAGACATGACACATCCCTGTTTCAACCCAACCTTCAAATACAAAAACTCACTCAGTTCACTATCCACACACACTGCAGCCTTAGCACCCTCATACATACTCTTCACAGCATTCAACAACTTCCCTTCTGCTCCATATATTCTTAACCCCTTCTTTATCAACCCCTCCCCCCAGTGTAAACACTACATTTACCCCCATAACAACTTGACAGCTCCCCCTCCCGTAGTGAGAGGGGTAGTGTACATTTTTTGCCACATCCAAACTATTCACTCTTTGTAATTAGTTTGTATACTGATGATCACATAAACCCAGCATGATGCTGGTAAAAATATATATATATATATATATATATATATATATATATATACATATATAAGTTTACATAGCTTATGCTGAAGTACTGTTACCCAAGTAACTACTATACAAACTGGCTTGAATAAAATGTCCTGCACAGATTGATGGCTTACTTATTTGCCTTGTAAGCTGAGCATGAAGTGTGTGGACATACCTTGTAAGCTGAGCATGAAGTGTGTGGACACACATGACAGTGATGACGACCTTGATCCACTTGTTGCCGAGAGTGTGGCGTCACTAAGCTCGCTACTAATTTCCTCCTCCTCACTCACATCAACCTCGCTATCATTTTCAGGATCATAGTCATCTATATACTGACACATCAGACACTGCTGCATCATCATCTGATACATCTAAATAAGTATCCTCATGAGGAATAAACTCGTCACTATCGAAATCTGCCAGAGACGCCAGGAAAGAAAAATATCCTGTACACCCTCTCCCATGGTCAAGTGCGCGGTAACTGGCTCTCTCAGGCAGGCCAAGGGGTGTAAATTTTGCCGTATGTCTGCAGAAAATATAGTACAATATCTGTAGTAGAAATTATAAATAAAATAATGATTGGTCTAAAAGAGGTTACATCACAGATGAGTAAGCAAGCCACTGGTGCCACCGCAACACAGTCATGACGTATCTTATGACATCAGAATTCATCAGAACTCTGTCACAGTCTTTGTTGTCAAAACACAGAGCTGTTGCTATCACGTGGTCCTCACAAACAGTCTTATCAGGCTACCTGTGGCCCATAAGCTGCCATTCATTAGAGGATGTACAAGCGTAGCATGGTTGTGGTTCTGGTGTCTCACGGGTGTTTACAAGCGATGTATGGGGGTACATCAAAACACATTTCCGGTAAAGAAGGGGTTAACACTTTCCATAATCCTTGTCTGTCATATGCTTTCTCCAAATCCATGAAGGCCGCATACAACTTCTTTCCCTTCTCAAGAAACTTTTCCACTAAAGATCTAAGAATAAATATCTGATCTGCACAACCTCTTCCCTTCCTAAAGCCTCCCTGCTCTTCTCCAACCAATTCCTCTGTTATGTCCCTAACTCTGTCAATAAGTATCCTACCATATACTTTTCCTACTACACTATGAAGACAAATTCCTCTATGATTACCACACACTTCTTTTTCCCCTTTCCCTTTGTACAAGGGAATAATTAAACCTGACTTCCAATCCTCCAGGACTCTACCTTCCTACCAGGCCAATCTGCACATCTTCCACATCCATTCTACTACTATCTCTCCCCCATGCTTCAGCATTTCACCACACACTCCATCAATTCCTGGGGCTTTCCCCATTTTGACTTTCTTCATTGCTTCCACAACATCCATCCTACTAATTTCTTCTTGTCTTCCCACCTCCCTCCTCCTCCCCGCCATTCCCCAGCCACTTATATTCGCAATATTTTCATTCTCTATGATGAACAATTCATTAAAGTGTTCTCTCCATCTGCTCACTTTTTCTCCCGTCTCAACTAGTAATCTACCATTTTTATCTTTCACTCCTCTACTAACTTCACTGCCACCCTGCCTGACTTTCTTTACCTCTTTCCAGAACATTCTCTTACATTCCCTTCACTTGATACTCAAAGTCCTTCCAAATTCCACATCCACTCTCTTTTTACTCTCTCTTACTAATCTTTTCACCTCTCTCTTCATTTCTACATATAGCACTCTCTTTCGCCTCTCAACTTCTTCCACGCCCCTACTTCTCATCCATTCATCATATACGTTTTTCTTTCATGCCACAGCCTGTCTCACCTCTTCATTCCACCATGCTGTTCCTTGCACCCCCCCTCTGTCTTCTCTTCACCCCACACACCAACTAACATGCTGCACATATTTCTTCTATGAATATCTTGCACACACCTTCCACGTCCCTCATCTGCTCCAATTCATATTTACCCAATTGTTCCTCTGTTTCTCTCTTATATTCTGCTTTTTTCTCATCCTCTTATAACCTTTCCACTTTCTTTGCATATACTCCTTCCTCAAGTCCTTCCCTTCTTCGATTCCTCCATTTTACTTGGACCTTGAATCTAACCACCACCAGGTGGTGGTCAGAAAGTCCACTCCCCCAACCTCTACATGCTCTTGCATCCATTACACATCTTCGCATCCTTTCATCCACACACACATAATCAATCATTGCCTTCCTTTTACTCAGTTCACCATTCACCCTTCTCATCACTCGCCATGTATACCTGTGTATCATTTTGTGCCTGAAGAGGATATTGGCTATCACCAACCCCTCCCAGCACAAACGTCCACTAAAGCATTGCCATTCTCATCTATCTCAGCAGGCACACCCCACTCACCAACGACTCCATCCACCTTCACGTTCCTACTTTACCATTCATATCACCAATCAAAAACAATCTCTCATTTCTTTTATACTTTTCCATGCACACTTCCACATTCATCCAGAACTCTTCTTTCACTCTGCTTGCACAATCTTGCGTTGGTGCATAAACACGCATATATATATATATATATATATATATATATATATATATATATGCGGAGCCTCTGTGGTATAGTGGTAAAGTGTGCGTTTTCGAACAATGAAGAACGAGGGTTCGCGCCCCGCCAGGGTAATAAACTTTGGGAGCGTTCTTCTGGCCACATACTGCTTGGCAGACATCAGGGGTGCTGTGGTTGAACCAGTGTCGCATACTATAAAGTATGCTTGCACCCTGTCAGCTTGCGCGGGCTGATTACACTTCATTCACAGACTACACACACATCCAAAGCCACTACAACACTACAATTACACTTCCAAGCACTTCTCACCCTACATTCAATCTCTACTAGACAGCCTAAGCCACTTGGTAGTAATACATTGGCTGTATCATCCCCACTTCGGTAGGGATAGCCCAGTCCGGCAGTGGACACTCAAATTGCTGATGAGATGAGAGATGAGATATATCTATCTATCTATCTATCTACTACCAGATGCCTAAATCTCATTCAGGGTGGCCAAAAACAAATCGCCTCCACGTCACCTTGTCCCCCACCATTTCACTGCCCAGCTCCCAACTCAAAGCCCCCTCTCTCATATACCTCTCCACCCCATCCCTCCATCTCATCCTCGGCCTCCCCCTTCCCCTTCCCCCCTCCACCTCACTCACATACACTCTCCTCATCAGTCTCTCACCCTCCATCCTCTCCACATGGCCAACCTACCTCAGTGTATTCCTCCTAACGCTTCCTATCACATCCACATCCACACCACAATTCTCCTTCATATCCTCATTTGTCAGCCTGTCTCTCCATGTGACTCTACAGGCTCCTCTTATATAACTCATTTCCACTGCTCTCACTCTTGACTTGTGTCCTTCCGGCAACATCCAAGCTTCAGTTCCATACGTTAGAGTTGGTATCACAATACTGTCATGTAGTAACTTCTTCACTTCCATGCTCACTTCCTTGCTTCTTATCACTGCGTTCAAGGAACCAGCAACCTTTCTTCCCTGCTGTACCTTTTCAAGCACTTCACCCTCCAAACCTCCAACCTTACTCATCACACTACCCAAGTAATTAATCATACATTTTCCAATTCCTCACCATCCAACCTCGCTGTACATTCACTGACTTCACCTCTCTCAAAGGCCATCACTTTACTCTTCCCTACATTCACCGTTAGATTCCATTTCTTACAAACGCTGCCAAACTCATCCACCAAGCCTTGGAGCTCTCCTTCGTCTTCACTCAACAACACAGTATCATCTCCAAACAGTACAGGGAGATTCCAAACACTACCCTCTCTCACCAGGGCCACTCGAACATCCACCATCCTACCTTGTACCTC